>NW_027619584.1:0-37976 GCF_964187855.1 Myxine glutinosa
AGGGAGGGGGGAGAGAGAAGGAGGGAGGGGGAGAGAGAAGGAGGGAGGGCGAGAGAGAAGGAGGGAGGGCGAGAGAGAAGGAGGGAGGGGGAGAGAGAAGGAGGGAGGGGGAGAGAGAAGGAGGGAGGGGGAGAGAGAAGGAGGGAGGGGGAGAGAGAAGGAGGGAGGGGGAGAGAGAAGGAGGGAGGGGGAGAGAGAAGGAGGGAGGGGGAGAGAGACAGAGGGAGGGGGAGAGAGAAGGAGGGGGGGCGAGAGAGAAGGAGGAGGGGGAGAGAGAAGGAGGGAGGGGGGAGAGAGAAGGAGGGAGGGCGAGAGAGAAGGAGGGAGGGCGAGAGAGAAGGAGGGAGGGCGAGAGAGAAGGAGGGAGGGGGAGAGAGAAGGAGGGAGGGGGAGAGAGAAGGAGGGAGGGGGAGAGAGAAGGAGGGAGGGGGAGAGAGAAGGAGGGAGGGGGGAGAGAGAAGGAGGGAGGGCGAGAGAGAAGGAGGGAGGGCGAGAGAGAAGGAGGGAGGGGGAGAGAGAAGGAGGGAGGGGGAGAGAGAAGGAGGGAGGGGGAGAGAGAAGGAGGGAGGGGGAGAGAGAAGGAGGGAGGGGGAGAGAGAAGGAGGGAGGGGGAGAGAGAAGGAGGGAGGGGGAGAGAGAAGGAGGGAGGGGGAGAGAGAAGGAGGGAGGGGGAGAGAGAAGGAGGGAGGGGGAGAGAGACAGAGGGAGGGGGAGAGAGAAGGAGGGGGGAGAGAGGAGGGGGGCGAGAGAGAAGGAGGAGGGGGAGAGAGAAGGAGGGAGGGGGAGAGAGAAGGAGGGAGGGCGAGAGAGAAGGAGGGAGGGCGAGAGAGAAGGAGGGAGGGCGAGAGAGAAGGAGGGAGGGGGAGAGAGAAGGAGGGAGGGGGAGAGAGAAGGAGGGAGGGGGAGAGAGAAGGAGGGAGGGGGAGAGAGACGGAGGGAGGGGGAGAGAGACGGAGGGAGGGGGAGAGAGAAGGAGGGGGGGGAGAGAGAAGGAGGGAGGGGAGAGAGAAGGAGGGAGGGGGAGAGAGAAGGAGGGGAGGGGGAGAGAGAAGGAGGGAGGGGGAGAGAGAAGGAGGGAGGGGGAGAGAGAAGGAGGGAGGGCGAGAGAGAAGGAGGGAGGGGGAGAGAGAAGGAGGGAGGGGGAGAGAGAAGGAGGGAGGGGCAGAGAGAAGGAGGGAGGGCGAGAGAGAAGGAGGGAGGGGGAGAGAGAAGGAGGGAGGGGGAGAGAGAAGGAGGGAGGGGGAGAGAGAAGGAGGGAGGGGGAGAGAGAAGGAGGGAGGGGGAGAGAGAAGGAGGGAGGGGGAGAGAGAAGGAGGGAGGGGGAGAGAGAAGGAGGGAGGGGGAGAGAGAAGGAGGGAGGGGGAGAGAGAAGGAGGGAGGGGGAGAGAGAAGGAGGGAGGGGGAGAGAGAAGGAGGGAGGGGGAGAGAGAAGGAGGGAGGGGGAGAGAGAAGGAGGGAGGGGGAGAGAGAAGGAGGGAGGGGAGAGAGAGAAGGAGGGAGGGGGAGAGAGAAGGAGGGAGGGAGAGAGACAAGGAGGGAGGGGAGAGAGAAGGAGGGAGGGGGAGAGAGAAGGAGAGGGGGAGAGGGGGAGAGAGAGAAGGAGGGAGGGGCGAGAGAGAAGGAGGGAGGGGGAGAGAGAGAAGGAGGGAGGGGGAGAGAGAAGGAGGGAGGGGGAGAGAGAAAGAGGGAGGGGGAGAGAGAAGGAGGGAGGGGGAGAGAGAAGGAGGGAGGGGGAGAGAGAAGGAGGGAGGGGGAGAGAGAAGGAGGGAGGGGGAGAGAGAAGGTGGGAGGGGGAGAGAGAGAAGGAGGGAGGGGGAGAGAGAGAGAAGGAGGGAGGGGGAGAGAGAGAGAAGGAGGGAGGGGGAGAGAGAGAGAAGGAGGGAGGGGGAGAGAGAGAGAAGGAGGGAGGGGGAGAGAGAGAGAAGGAGGGAGGGGGAGAGAGAGAGAAGGAGGGAGGGGGAGAGAGAAGGAGGGAGGGGGAGAGAGAAGGAGGGAGGGGAGAGAGAGAAGGAGGGAGGGGGAGAGAGAAGGAGGGAGGGGGAGAGAGAGAAGGAGGGAGGGGGAGAGAGAAGGAGGGGGGGGCGAGAGAGGAGGGGGGGGCGAGAGAGGAGGGGGGGCGAGAGAGGAGGGGGGCGAGAGAGAAGGAGGGGGGGCGAGAGAGAAGGAGGGAGGGGAGAGAGAGGGGAGAGAGAAGGAGGGAGGGGAGAGAGGGGGAGAGAGAGGGGAGAGAGAAGGAGGGAGGGGAGAGAGAGGGAGGGAGGGGGAGAGAGAGAGAAGGAGGGAGGGGAGAGAGAGGGAGGGAGGGGGAGAGAGAGAGAGGGAGGGAGGGGGAGAGAGAAGGAGGGAGGGGGAGAGAGAGAAGGAGGGAGGGAGAGAGAGAGAAGGAGGGAGGGGGAGAGAGAAGGAGGGAGGGGGAGAGAGACGGAGGGAGGGGGAGAGAGACGGAGGGAGGGGGAGAGAGACGGAGGGAGGGGGAGAGAGAAGGAGGGAGGGGGAGAGAGAAGGAGGGAGGGGGAGAGAGAAGGAGGGAGGGGGGGAGAGAAGGAGGGAGGGGGAGAGAGAAGGAGGGAGGGGGAGAGAGAAGGAGGGAGGGGGAGAGAGAAGGAGGGAGGGGGAGAGAGAAGGAGGGAGGGGGAGAGAGACGGAGGGAGGGGGAGAGAGACGGAGGGAGACACACAGAGAGAGAGAGAGACAAAGACATATGGAAGTGATGGTGGGGCCCATAGAGGAGAAAAGTACTCAGTTAAACTGCAGACATTGGCTTTGTCGTTTTGTTTTCTTCGGAAAAGACTTGATGAAGTGGTTGGCCTGGAGTAGTAATGGGCTGACTTCATGGTGAGACAGAGAAGTTCAAGGGTCTGAACCTCTTCAGTGGCTTCCATGAAAACAGACAGGTGGGTTTATTTGACGATCCTTCCAGAGTGACAGGGTGAGACTGAGATTTCAAGTTGCAAGATTGTAGACGCATTCCATTTATCAGCAAACATCTAATCAATTCCGGACAGGTAAAGAGTGATGTTGCTGCTGTCTGCCTGTCATTGCGGATGGTGCACTGTGTAGCACATTTCCCCTTAAAAGTATTGCCACCATGGGTATGATTTCAATTCCGATGGCTGTTCAGCAGATATTTACACTCGCTGTGATGGATTCCCTTGGTTCATTGCCGAGGAAATGTTCAAGGCCTGTCATGAGCACCCAGACACACTTACGGGAGGGGAATGGACCTCCAGCAGCACCTCCACCATTTTAAATTCACCTGTAGAAGTTTTATCAAAAGCCTAATTATTTTGCTGACCCTATTTGTTTCGATAATTAGCAATTACTTTATGATTTTGCAAAACTATTAACATGGAAACACTCTTGATGTAAATTTTAGGTTAAATTCAGTTACAATAGCACAATGGCTTTTCTTCGGGCATTCCCTTTAGCATCGCTCATTTCATTTAATATACAGTATATGACAAGGAGAGGCCCATGGTAAAAATACGAAGATAGAAAAAAGGAGGCCTGTTATTCTTGCTAAAAAAGAGCTCAAAAAGTGGGAGGTTCAATAAGGATTGTCTTGAGTTGTTGTATACACCTGCTACTTAAAGAACATAAGAGAAAAAAATGAGTTCAACAACTTGGTTTTTTCTGTGAAGATGTTTATTAATTTTTCTTATAAAGCTTATTGGTTTATTCAAAGCATTTGATTGGGTAAACTTACCATGGATATTATGAAGATAATTTTATGTTTAGGAACGAAGTACAGGCTGTCAATTAAGTCTTGTTCCAGGTTAAGCTTTTTATTACAACCAAACTAAAATATATACAACTAGAAAGGTACCCGTGCCATGCACGGGTGGGGTGGGAAGCCAAAATCAAACAAACAATGCGGAGATTGTCCTAATGATGGAGCTCACTGTGCTCTTTGTAACTTTCAACACTAGAAATTATTTTATACCCTTTCCCAGATCTACGCCTCCTCACAATTCTATCTCGCAGTTCTACGGACAGTTCCTTGGACTTCATGGTGGAGTTTCTGCTCTGACATGCACTGTCAACTGTAGGACCTTATTTGGGAAGGTGTGTTTCTTTCTAAATCATGTCCAATCAATTGAATTGCCACAGGTGGACTCCAATCGAGTTGTAGAGACATCTCAAGGATGATCAATGGAAATTGGATGCACCTGAGGTCAATTTGGAGTGTCATAGTAAAGGGGTTGAATACTTATCGACTCAAGACATTTCAGCTTTTCATTCTAAATGATTTCGTAAAAAATTGTAAAAATAAAATTCCACTTTGACATTATGGGGTATTATGTGTAGATCGGTGACAAAAAAAATCTCAATTTAACCCATTTTAAATTCAGGCTGTAACAACAAAATGTGAAAAAGTCAAAGGGTGTGAATAATTTCGTAAGGCACTATATGTACAGAGTGTCCACAAAGTCGTTAGAATTTATCTGTATGCTCCCCTTCATTCTCCGCACAAATTTTAATTTTTCTCTTTGTTCTTCTGGACATATTCTTCCATGTTGAGGGTTGGAAGTCATGATAGCACCCCCAGACAGCTGTTTTGAGGTCTTCAACTGTTGTTAGGCGGAGATGAGAAATTTCCTCTTTCACAATGCCCCAATGCGAGTTGTCACATGTTGTTAAATCCAGACTTCGAGGAGGCTACACTATCTCAGATCCACGTCCAATTCATCGTCCACAGAATTTATCGTCGAGATATTCTCTAACTGCGAGGGTGCTGGTGCACCATGCTGTTGCAGGATAGCTGTTGCCTCGAGACCTCTCACGCAGTTGTGGAACAAACCACGTCTGAAGCATGTTCAAATAAGCAGTGTGATTGACACTTGTATCGAAAAAATATAGACCTATGAAACGATCTTCTGAAATTGCTACCCACAGCATGACATGATGAGGATGCTGTTCAATTTCCTCATAAAAATGAGGGTTTTCTTTTCACCAAAAATAAACATTCCTGGATCGATTGCTGAGATAAATAGCACACTCATCCGAAAAAAATATGCTTCGTCGTGATTTAATGGTGGTAAATCGCTGCAGAAGAACCTTGCTCTAAATCAAGTCAAATAAAGGACACCAAGTTGAAAAAGCCTTCTTCTCCCATGCCCGCATTGTGTTGCGCAAAGGAGCTGGCTTATCGAACCTCTGCAAAAATATTGTCCTTGTGTCTTCAAAACGTGCTCCTTCTCGCACACGGTTGTGAACCCAAACACAAGTAATCAGCCTCTCTTCTATCGTGTACTCACTGGCGTCCGTCATGCTGAAGCCGTACCTGTAAAACAAATAAAACAAACAAGTAATAGAGGACACACTATTATGCATAGGGACTTTGTGGCCACTCTGTACATTCAGGTTGGGAATGTCTTATTCATAATAGGCAACAACGCTTCTTCTGTAATACTAGTTGTAGAACCGCTCTGTTTTTTATTTTTTGTTTTTGCTTTCACATGATGTAAGGGACGCATGTCACACATACATTATCCATAAAAATGCTTTTGTTTGTAAACAAGGGAAGGCTTTTGTGAAAATGGCAGGCATGGCATATCACTTCCTGGTGGAGTCTATTAATCTCTTCTTTTGATTTAACTTTGTGTACGAAAGCCCTTTAACAAAAGCACTCATTTCATGCAAATTGTTGGTTTTTATTTTATTTTCTAGATGAAGGATATCTTTTGAATTGAGACGAGCCATTTTCATTTAAACCAGTTATCTTGAAACTGGTCCAACTTTGAGAGTGTCAGCAACAGTAGTGTGAAAAAGAGGTTGTTCGAAAAGTTTAGGCACCATCGGAAGATGTCCATTTCACATAAAAGTATTTTTGCAATGTACCAGTATATTCCTCTCCCCCTAAAAAAGAAGAATATAGTGAACATTCCTGGAGAAAGACAAGAAATTCAGTCTGTGATAATGTCGAAAAACAACCACTTGATTAAAGTATAGAAATGATGTTTTGCGAGTCAACATCATTTGCAGAGATGGAACTGTGTCCTGATTTTTCTGAACGCCATGCAGTCATGAGGTGGGAATTTTCTGGCACAAGATGGGAAGTCCCTCCGTGTTTAAAGTTCTCAACATTACGCACATCCTGCGATGAGACCAAAGCACGTGACATTTTCCTGTCAAATCGCAGACAGGCTGGTTCCCTCTTTTTTTTTTTTGTGTTCTTCCAGTAATCTCCTCCTGGTTAAACTCCAAAAATCCAGACTTATCGCTCACCTCAACTCCTTTGTTCCTCTTTTCTCCAGTTTCTACCCCCACTCTTTCTTTCAGGACTTCAAGCTGGCAGAGCATCACCTTCTAATGCCACTCCCATCCCTAACCATGCTATTTTCTACCCCATTAACCATACCTAGCTCAACCTCCTTACTTGCAGGTTACTGCTTTTCCTCCCCTCTTTTCTCTCCTTTTTCTACACCGCTCCTTTCCTATGCCATCTCCAGGCACTGCATGACATCATTGCTGGGCACCGAAGAGGGCCCAGCAATGACTCGCGCTGAAAGGGAGGACTCAGTTTTCACTCCGGTTTCTTTCATGTTGTACACCGCTCCTTTCCTATGCCATCTCCAGGCACTGCATGACGTCATTGCTGGGTGACGAAGAGGGTCCGGCAATGATGCACGCTGAAAGGGAGTACTCAGTTTTCACTCCGGTTGTTTTCTTATTTGTTTTCTTGTTTTCTTGTTTGTCCGTGCGATATCTCAGCCATACTTTGAGCTAGGCAGCTGAAATTTTGGCACAATAGTGAGCAAGTGCTATGGCAAAAACACTATTTTTTTTTGATTAATGGATTAGTTATTTCATTATTATCGATTAATGAAGTACCTATTTATTTCCTTTCTCCTCTGGACATTATCTCAGGCACCTTTTGAGCTAGCAAGCTGATATTTGGACATGCCAATGACCAAGTGATTTGGCTGTAAAGGCTAATTGTACACCGCTCCTTTCCTATGCCATCTCCAGGCGCTACATGACGTCATTGCCAGGCAATGACACGTGCTGAAAGGGAGTACTCAGTTTTCACTGCGGTTGTTTTCTTGTTTTCTTGTTTTCCTTCTTTTCTTTTGTTTTCTTGTTTTCTTGTTTTCTTGTTTGTTTGTTTGTCTGGGCGATATCTCAGCCATCCTTTGAGCTAGGAAGCTGAAATTTTGGCACAATAGTGAGCACTTGCTTTGGCAAAATCTTATTTTTTGTTTTTTGATTAATTAATTAATTGATTTGTTATTTATTTATCATCTAATAATTAAGTACTTTTTATTTCCTTTCTCATCTGGGCATTATCTCGGGCACCTTTTGAGCTAGCAAGCTGATATTTGGACACGACAATGACCAAGTGATTTGGCTGTAAAGGCTATTTTTGATTTATTGATTAATCGATTAATTATTTAATTATTTGATTAATGACTTCATTATTTAACATATTTTTAAAGTTACAGATTCAGATGAAACGGTAGGCAAATTGAGTACCAGTTCACTGGTAATTCATTGTGTGTCGCAAAAGGGGACTTACAACGTTGGCGGCAGGAAGGGCATCCGGCCATAAAACATTGCTTCAAAAAAAGGGGACCAAGGTGCCCGAAAAGGCCAACCCCTGCTTTGCAGGGAAAAATGGCCTCTAAAGGTGGTCAATCATTTATTTTGTTTCTCATCTGGGCAATATCGCAGGCACCTTTTGAGCTAGGAAGCTAATATTTGGACACGAGAGTGACAAAGTGATGTGGTTATAAAGGATATTTTTGATTTATTGATTAATCAATTAATCGATTATTTATTGATTAATCAGTTAAAAAAAAATTCCGATTAATGTCTTATTTAATTAATTTAAAAAAAGTTACAGCTTCGGATGAAGCACTGGTGGTTTAGGTATGCCATTAGCCAATTGTTGAAGAATTTTTTTTATGATCTTTATTTATTTATTTTAATTATGCAATTAATCAATCAATTATTGTACAACTCTCCCTCCCAATACAACCCTCAATCCAATCCGTAATCCAATCCGTAAATCCCGCTTGCGTAAATCCCGCTTGCGGGGAAAAATGGCCTCTAAAGGTGGTTTTTTCTCCCTCCCAATACAGTCTCTGAGCTGCACGGAGGTATTGCTGGGTGCTGAAGTCTTATGAAGAATATCATCCAGCGCAATGCCACGCTGGAGGATATTAATTTATTTGGCATGGGGGCGGTGTACTTGGAATGTATCTATACTGGTTTCCTTTTTGTTCATTCCCTTGCTTGTTGTGCCCAACTATTACCCTGCTGATAGTTCATTGCTTAAAAAAAAACATTCCGCCACCCTGTTATTCCATGAGTCTTGACCTTGTATCTTCTATATAATAATAAAAGGCAGTGTCCGTCCATCCGTCTGTCCATCTTTCCCTCCATCTATATCTGCCATAACTCCAAAACCATGAAACATATCGGCCCCAAACTTTGCATGCATACACCTGGACCTCCAACAGATTGCAATCGTGAAAACTGGGTGCTTGGGTATGTTATAACACCCTTTTTGAAGATGATTAACGAGGTGCTCATACGAAATACCCCAAAAAAGCCTTACCAATATGGCGGCCCACCATCTTGGTCAGGCAACTGCCACTCACTGGGTTCTTAAACCGCCATTTTGTTTTGGCCTATTCAAAAGTGTCTTGCCTTGGAAACACGATCGATTATTATCATTACATAATTGAAGCATATCATCAAAATCTGGATTCGGATATGAGGATTGGATGCTGTCACTAAATAAATGTCCAAATCTGGAGTGAAATCTGACAAAATTTACCATATCTAGCGATTTTTATAATTAAGTGTATATATTCATTTATTTAAGTGAGGCTGTCATTCTCCTTCTAGGGTTAGTTTTTTTTAATTTACCATAATAAATTTTTAACTTGATTCATACTTCCATGGGGTAGGGTGTCACTCCACTGTACCTGCAATCTGTTTTTAAAATTCCTCGGCCATTTCAACCAGAAACAATCAGCTTGCTATCGCTTGCCAAGCCAGCCATTCCTTATCACCCATTTTGTTGGAGCGCTTGCTGGAGTGCTTAAGCTGCTTGGCGAGGGCTCTACAAACGAAGTCAGATATACCTGTTTACTTGATTAATTAGTCACAAGGTCGGGGAAGTTTAGGTTTGTTATGACACTTTTTGAATATGATTAACCACCCCTTAGTGAACGCTATCCAGGCTGCTTTCGCAAGCCATGGCGTTACAGTAGACAGAGCTCCCTTTTTGTTTTTACGTACTCAATTTTATTGACTAACATTTTTGTGCGATATACTTTCATTGTATCAATATATAGTTATATAAATATACCTATAAAATATACTGTCCTGTGAATGGCTCTATTAAAACAGAGCGTCCACGGATAGCTAATCGAGCTTACTTTGAGGCGTTTCCAATTGATGGCGGATGATACGCAAGCAGGGGGGTTTGGGGGAGAATGCCAACTCGCCTTCACGGGCCCCGCGCACAGGTGTCTTCCCTGAAAATCAATTAAATCACACCAAATTGAATTTATGGTACAAAAATAAATGCATTTATTTTACGGAACCCGAGAACAATGAACGCGCCGGTAAAAACTAAACCCATAAATCGGGATGTCCCCACACCTCACTTCAAATACAATACAAATAGAAAGGATAAATGAAAGAAAACGTTGTTCTGCGTGATGCGTCCTCTCTGATTGGCCGAGCGCCTTTGCCATTCTTGTCATGCCATCGGTCGGTCACCAATCAGTGTGGCACGTCCT
Source organism: Myxine glutinosa (assembly GCF_964187855.1). NCBI lineage: Eukaryota > Metazoa > Chordata > Myxini > Myxiniformes > Myxinidae > Myxine > Myxine glutinosa. Next base: position 9,759 of record NW_027619584.1, read on the forward strand.
TCCTCCCTTCCTTCCACCAATCACGGCAAAGCTTCTTGTTCGCTCCTCCCCCAGCCAGTCACGAGTCCTCCTGGGCGTGGCTCCCGGCCTGCCTGTGCAATATTTGCTCATCATGCCAGCGTTGTGCGCGGCCGCTTCCGGTCTGCTCTTCTGGTCAGTTTTATCATCTTGTGGCAGAGGGGGATTTAATTAGTGTGTGCATGAATGGATCTATCTACTGTCTATTAGTGCATAGCCATACAGGACACCGGAATGATCACAGAGGGGACGACGTGCAATGGAATTAGCATAATCCCTACACTAGTTAAAAAGCCCTGCCCCCTCGTGGCGGGGACGAAGACACAAGCTTAATCCGACATTCGGGCTACAGAACTTATTACATCAAAATTCCCTATCACGACAGCCGGAGAATAATACCTACGCAGATCTACCTGGATCTATATATCCCCCTAACCAAAATTCATAACAATACTTATTTTAAAAAAAACAAAAAAAAAACGTCGTGTTTGGACCTCAAAACAAACGTCTGCCTTGTCGAACTGTATCATTGCAAATGTAAAGTCGACATTTTGTCTGTTCCCAGGGGTTTCCACATTTTGCTGATTTGCTGCTTTATTTTCACATTTATGGAAGACTTTTTTTTTTTAAAGAAGACTATTACTCCTTCCGGAGTTTATAGCGTAGCAACGTTGTGGGGAGGAGTCGCTCTCCCCCTTCCCACCCCCCTCCACCCCTGTTATCTTGCTCTGCCCTCCTTCCCTTCTCTCTCTCCTCCCGGCTCCTCCCCCTTCCCCTTTCCCTCCCCCTTCCCCTTTCCCTCCCCCTTCTCCTCTCCTCCCCTGCTCCCGCCCCTCCCCTCCTTTCTCCCCCTTCCGTCCTCTTCTCCCCCCTCTCTCTCCTTTCTCTACCATTCCTTCCCCTGCCCGTCCATGCTCTCCTCCCTCCTCCCCTTCCCACCTCTCCCCCTCCCCTGCTCCACCGCTCTCCCCCTCCCACCCTCTCCCCTCCCTCCCTCTCCCCCTCCCTCCCTCTCCCCTCCCCCCCTCCCTCTCCCCCTCCCTCTTCATATTCCCGTCAGGAAGCGACTCATTGTTACCCGGCAATGACAGGTACTTTTGCTATTAAATAAATACACCAGGTATCCGACAGTGGTCATTGAAAAGTGATTGTTTACAATCTTGCAGGTGATGTCGCAATTTTTATTTGGTTTTCCATCCACAAATCTTTGGCGGAGTCTTGTTCACTTTTTGGTGATTCACTTCATATTTTGCTTTTGGTACCACTCCACTTCTAGTTATTCAGAGATATTTCCCTGATGAGTCATTCTCTCCAACATAAATCATCCTTTATTGTTGTTGTACCATCTGAAGCAATTCGATTTTCCAGGACAGAACGTTCAAATCTGTAGACTTTCTTTTTACGATTCATGTTATATTTTTATTTGTAGGAAACATAGATAAATCCTAAACCGTTTGTGTGCATGCTCCACAAGGCTTCCAGATTATGGTCCAGTGATCGAGTTCCTCAAACATTCAACTTCAAAATACTTGCGGCTTGTTGCTGTGGTTATTTATTTATCGAACATTCTTGCAGTCTGGCTTGAGCTGTTATCATCTACCATAATGTATCAGAATATTTAAAATCGGCACGCATGTAAGCTTTTCTAGAATTCGCTAAATTAATTGCTTCCTTGAGTAATGCCCACAATCTTATCCCACTGACGTCATGGCGTTATGGTGTTATCAACTGCAAAAAAAAAAAAAAATCTGACTTTTGATGATGGAAGCATTCGTTGTTGTGCAAAGGTTTATCCAACACAAAACCGAATTGGCCATGTTGAATGTCTGTGAGTCATCTGCCCTCTATCGGTGTGCAATGAAACTTCACTATACACGTTAGCGGGGCATTGGATATTCAACAGTGATGCTCATTCTAAATACTTACAACTTATTGCCTTTGATTCAAAAATTATATATATATATATATTGGTTGTGTCTATTTTGGGGCGATATTCACTTTAACATTTTTTTTTTTTTTTTACAAACCGAGTGTTAAAAGATGGAATGGCTGAATAGAAAACACAAATCCATGGTAAAGCTCCACTTGAAGGAGTCCGGGCTCCAGCAGAATACGGACAAAAGGATGGCAAGGCACAAACTCGTCCGAGAAGATATTTATTCGTAAAACCAACTCGGGAACACTGTAAAGCCCGTTTATCGGGCTGCATTATAAAGCACAACCAGAAACCGAAACCGAAACCGAAAGCCACGCCTCTCAAGCGAGGCGTGCTTCGGTGGTCACGTGATCGACAGGTGTAGCTGATTATACCCGCACGCGCAGCACGCTTTGGTGGTCACGTGACCAGCCACTCTGGCGCCGCGGATCCCCGCCGGTGACGTCACCGGCTGGAGCAAGGAGATTCTGATGCTGGTCTTGCTTGGGGGACCCATGGGTCGCTACACACTAACCATAACGATCTCCTCAGCATAAATCTCAGGTCCCAGGCCTTTAGTCTAAGGTCTTTATACCTGAGCTGAACCCCCAGTCAATTGCTCTATTTGGTGGTATCTTTTTATCTTTGAGTAAGAACTCTCCGTTATTATTCTACACCGCTCCCTCCCTATTCCATCTCCCGGCACTGCATGACTTCATTGCCGGGTGCCGAGGGGGGGGGGCCGGTGATGAAACGGCCGAAAGGGCGTACTCAGTTGTGTTTCCGTTTGTTACTTGGAAAATCGAAGATTTTTCAAGTATATTGGTCGGTCGACTTTGTTATTCTGTGTTTGTTTGTTTGTCTGTCTGTCTGGCTGTCTCTGTTTGTCAATTGCCTACAGGTCACAATTCGAAACCGATTGTCATAATACTTTATCAAGTTGTCGAGGAAGTCGCAACTGAGAAGCCTATTGATTTTGCGGTCAAAGGTTAAAGGTCATCTTGAACCAGGAGAACCAGGAGATGACAGCCAGGAGATATATAACCAGGAGATATATGTATATGTATAAATATGTATATCCCATCGTCGCCCAGACCCCTCATGAGGCCACGGTCACATGCCCTATGTTACTCCCCAGACAAAGTTGTATTTGTACCCCGAGTAAAGCATTAAGCATTTATAGCTGGAGTACCCAGCGTTGCTCAAGTGAAAAAGAAACATTAACATATTTAAAATGAGGGCAAATATAATGGAAAAGCAATTGCATCCAAATCAAAATCCATCACAAATGTCAAATCATCATTTCACCTTTTCGCTGAATATATGCTGCTGATGATGTTCATCACGTTTCTGAGTTAAGTATGACTAGCAACGGTACCCGCCCTATGGGCGGGGCTTCAATTGGGAGGCCCAAATAAAAAGGCAAAATATCAGAAATTGAAGGCTTTTTTTATTTTAAACGATTTATATAAACATCCGTTAAATCATATCACATGCAAATCATCAAAATCTAAACAGTATCTTTAGAATTTCAATAAAAGCCACATCACTGTTCATATCGGTAAATATTATTCCATCGTGTTTCAAATCGTGATCGATACACTATGATCGTGATGAGAGTGATAGTGAATCGTGATCGATAATCGCGTTCACAAAATTTTTTTTTTTTTTTTAAATCGCTATGCCATATGTACTCCCGATACGTGTACCAAATTCCCGATACGTGTAACTGTACCAAATCAACAGTTAAAAGGATTTTGAGCCGATAGCTGTTACGGCCTTGGCAAGATCGATGGAGACAGCGATCTGTTAGCGATCGATGGAGACATGTTGTTTTCCCGGGTGTCGCACAAACCGCTGCACCGATCGCGCGGCACCCGGGAAAACAACATCGTCACAATGAGAAAAATGAACGTTATGTGAACGCAAATGTTATGCGTGAGTCCAAACCTGAGAATGCTGGAGACTAAAGCTGAAATTGGGAAAACTAAATAGCCTATTTTACTCCTGGAGATCCCAGGATTACCCACCCAAAATATCTTTGCGATCGGTTCAGCAGTTTTTACAGTACCTTCGAACAGACAGACGGACGGATATTTGGTGAATTATAGTAAGATGACGTTCAGGAAGAAGAAGAAGCCTTACCACCATCTTCGACCGCTTCCAGAATTATTTGTTAGAATTTGAACCACACATAGAATATATGTATGTATTCAAATGTCTGGTAATTGTTTTGTATTTATCTATGCAAATGTGTACGTGTATGTAACTGTCATTAATTAAAAAGGCTTTGGCACTGCAGAGCGTTTTTTTTTTTTTTTTTTTTTTTTAAAACTAAAAAAAACCACTTTTTTAATTCTCAAAAAAGCAACAATTATTTTTTCCTAAAACACTCCCAGGCACACACTAATGAACCTCTGAAAGTTTGACGAAGATCGTTCAGCCATCTCTGAGAAAAATGGCGACAGACCAATGGCTCTCTTATTGTCCCCCGTCGCACCGCGGAGCAAAAGGGGGACTATGGTTTTCCCCTCCATCCGTGTGTACGTCCGTCCATGTGTGCGTGCGTGCGTTGAACCTTGTGAGCGGAATATCTTGAAAAATAAATGAACTACTAACTTCTAATCCAGTGTGTGGGTGTATCGAGGCAAAAGGAAGAACGCTATTGAAAATCGGGTCACCACGTCAAAATCCAAGATCGCCGCCACCATATATGTCTGAAACTTGGGAGCGAAATATCTTGAAAAATAAACGGACAACTAACTACTAATCTGGTGTGTCGGTGTATCTACACATAAGGAAGAACGCTATTGAAAATTGGGTGGCCACGTCAAAATCCAAGATGGCCGCCACCATATATGTCTGAACCTTGTGAGCGGAATATCTTGAAAAATAAACCAACTACTCACTTCTAATCTGGTGCGCGACTGTATCTAGGCATAAGGAAGAAAGCTATTGAAAATTGGGTCGCCACGTCAAAATTCAAGATGGCCGCCACCATATATGTCTGAACCTTGTGAGTGGAATATCTTGAAAAATAAACGAACAACTAACTTTTAATCTGGTGTGTGGGTGTGTCTCCAACCCACTCGCAAATATTGTCCCCCGTCGCACTGCAGAGCGAAAGGGGGACTATGGTTTTCCCCTCCGTCCATGTGTGCGTCCGTCCGTCCGTCCGTCCGTCCGTGCGGACGTGCGTGCGTAAACGAAGGACCGAATTCTAATTTGGTGTGTGGGTGCAACTAGGCATAAGGAAGAATGCTATTGAAAATTGGGTTGCCACGTCAAACGCCAAATGGCTGCCACCATATATATATACAGACTTGGCATTTCATATGGAATATTTTTTTTTTCTTGACTTGGGTTTACTTTCTTAACTCAGTATATCAATCTGGTGAGTTTCTTTTACACTTTGGTGATTTATTTGTTAAAAGAACCATGTCACTGATTGTCTGTCGCAGCAGGAAGTCAACAATAGGATTATATCACAGGTGGCGTGGCAAAATGTACGGACAGGTGCATTTGATGATTGGCTTCACAGTCGGGTATACAAGGTTTGTTGCGTTCTGTATTAGTGGAAAACAACTGCTGCACGTCTACAAAAGTTATTGCCTCTTCCTCTGGAGATGGTCCGTCAACTTGACAATGCTGTTTGTCATGGAGTGGTGGCTTTACGAAATTCTGGCATGAAACAGCGTGCTATTGCTCGGCAGTATGGCATCACTCAAGGTCAGGTGTCAAAGATCCTGAAACGAAATGCTCAGAGGGGTGTCCCTACTCCAATACCGAGGCCAGGACGTCCACGCAGAACCACAAGGAGAGATGATCGCCAGCTGCACCGGTTAGTCTGCAATGGCTGTGCCAAGTCAGCTAATCGGCTTAGGGCTGAGTGGCAGCAACTGACAAATGTGCCTGTATCCAGAAGGCTTGTCAACCAACGACTGGTTCAAGCAGGCTATCGTGCCAGGCGTCCCCTGAGAAAGCCACGCCTGACCAGACAACACAGCCAGCGCCGATTTCAGTGGGCCAGAGAGCACCGTCAATGGCAGCCAGGACACTGGAATCACGTGACCTTCAGTGACGAGTCTAGATTTCTGGTCTATCATCAAGATGGCCGCGTCCGAGTGCGCAAACAAGTGCATGAAGCCCACAACGAAGATTGTATAGGGCCAAGAGTCCAAGCTGGGGGTGGTGGGGTGACCGTTTAGGCTGCTTTTCATGCAGGGGGCAAAACTGACCTGGTTGTTCTGAATGGGAACCTGAACCAGTTCAAGTACAGGGTCATTCTGGAAGAAACATTGCTTCCATTTGCTCGTGCAGCCTTTCGAGGAAACTTTGTCTTCCAAGATGACAATGCATGGCCTCATCGTGCTCGCATGTTCCAACACTTTCTGGCTGACCGTGGTGTGGAGCATATGGACTATTGAGTGGCCTGCCATGTCCTCGGGTATCCCCAGGTATTCATATCGGATATGAATCCGATAGAGAACTTGTCGGCAGAATGAACGCGTCAAATCGACAACTTGGACCAGCAGCCTACCTCTGTGCGTGAATTGCAGCAGATTATTGTCACTGCATGGCAAGCGATTCCTGTCCAAACCTTGGCAAATCTCGTGAACAGCATGCCTCGACGTGTACGTGCTCTCCTGAATGCTCGTGGGGGTTACACGAAGTACTGAACTGTAATTTTACAGTCCGTAATCCCAGTCATAATTTAACTTTTGTTTTTGTTGAATTTTTTTTTGGCTAATGTGCAAAATAAAGAGATACTTCTGGAAAACGTACAGTAGTTTAACACAGTACTGTTGGTGAATTGAGTTCGATATCAGTTTACATCACTTTCAAGGATCAATTTATTTGCTTCAAAATGTCAAATGTGGTTTTTGCTTCTTTTAAAGGTCACATTAACAAAATCTCGAATAATTTCAACATAATTCCAATGAACTTTTGGTTCTAAGTCATCTTGAAAAGTAAGTTCACCCCCACAAAAAAATATTCCATATTAAATGCCAAATCTGTATATGTCTGAACCTTGTGAGCGAAATATCTTGAAAAATAAACGAACTACTAACTTCTAATCTGGTGTGGGTGTAGCTACGCATAGGGAAGATCGCCATTGCAAATTGTGTCGCCCCGTCAAAATCCAAGATGGCCGCCGCCATGTATGTCTGAACCTTGTGAGCGGAATATGTTGAAAAATAAGCGAAGTACCAACTTCTAATCTGGTGTGTGGGTGTATCTCGGCATAAGGAAGAACGCTGTTGAAAATTGGGTCGCCACGTCAAAATCCAAGATGGCCGCCACCGTGTATGTCTTAACCTTGTGAGTGAAATATCTTGAAAAATAAGCGAAGTACTAACTTCTAATCTGGTGTGTTGGTGTATCTTTGCAGAAGGAAGAATGCTATTGAAAATTGGGTCGCCACGTCAAAATCCAAGATGGCCGCCGCCATGTATGTCTGAACATTGTGAGCGGAATATCTTGAAAAATAAGCGAAGTACCAACTTTTTATCTGGTGTGTGGGTGTATCTCGGCATAAGGAAGAACGTTATTGTAAATTGGGTAGCCACGTCAAAATCCAAGATGGCCGCCTTGCGTCTGCCACTTTCTCAACTCATCACTTCACCGACGGGAGACCGAGGCGTAATGCTTGTTTATAATTGTAGATACCAGCAAAAGTACCCGTCAATGACGGGGGTTCGTAGATGTCTCACTTGAAATGAGTGTGTATTGGTAGAAACAGGAATTCAGGGTAAATATTCACTGAGCAGATATCGCAATAGGTGTAACTGGGAAGCTCCTCGTTCTAGCTAGCCAACCTCGTTCCATACTACCAGCTAAGATTTCCAATCTCTGCTTGTTGTACCTTCGAAGTACTGCTTAGGAGTAAGGGTGATGTTATGAAAGCTGAGCTGAGAAACAGGATTAAGCATTCAGATCTTTCCATACCAACCGACCAACTCCAGGCACCTATCCCTCCTCACATCGCTTCTTCAACCCCAGACCTTCCTCCTCTCTCTATACTCTCCATAGCTTTGCTTTCAACATTTTCCTTTCGATATTTCCTGCAGCATTTCATTCGATTTCCCATTCCATGACCCATACATAGATCAGTAGTTTCAATTTCATGTTTGAACATTAGTTTTACTTTGAGATATCAGTTTCGATTTGTCATTGCAATTTGTGATGTGACGCAAATGGTGCACGGAAAAGGTCATCAAAACCGATTTTTGGGGGAATTTATTTTGATTTTCTAAGGGGTCTAAAGCGTTTAAAGGATCTAAGGCTCTTCAAAGGGCCTAATGTGGTCGGTCTAAAGGTGGTGTCTAAGGATGAAAAAGCAAAGAGCAAAAGGGGTCAAAAGTGTCCAAAGGGTCTTAAATTGTAGAAAGTGTCTTAAAAAGTCAATAGGTCTGAAAAGTGTCTGAGGTGTAGATGTCTCTAAGGGTCTAAATGGGTATGAACGGATTTAAAGGGTGTAAACATATAAGAGGTGTAAGGGGTCTAATGGGTGTAATGGGTCTAAAAGGGTCTGAGGGGTGTAATGGGTCTAAATATATAGCCATATACGTACCTGCTCCATTATAGATGTGGAGATAGGAGGATGTAGTTATAATCCTCAGAGCATGGGGGAGGTTGAGTATTTTTGGATATTTAAGGTCTCGAATACAAATATTGTTCAACACAACTTGTTTTGTCTTTTTTTTTTTGGTCAAACTTTGTTTCACTAAAAAAAAACCTTCTCCAAATAAATAACTTCCTGCAATAAAGTAAGAATGTGTTGCCTTGTTTGAGTATGACATCATGCTTTAATCCTATCATCATCGTTTTATGGCCGTTTCCATGCTTGCATATTTTGTAAGCCAGAAGATTCCCATATAAAATCCCATCAAATGTTTTACTTTCAGCAAGTCATATGAGGCTCCTGGAGGACCTTATACATCTATAGCATTTAGGCCAAAGGCATAAGGAGGTAGTGGACAGATCAAGATGGGGATTGAACCAAGGACCCCAGATTCCAGTTGTTGAGCCCTGTGCTCATTGGGAACACTAAACACCAGAATGGTAAAATAAGTTTTGTCCAATGTCTCCTGATATCCTCCTAATCCATGTAAATATGGATTGATGTCTCCTCATCTTACTGTCCTGTTTGGATGGCTCTGAAGTAGTGCACATGCATTTTGATCTGCCTGTTAATGACTCCTTGCCTAACCATAAATGGTCACCCCGTTATGCTGCAGGTATCCATCTGACCTCGTGGATATACGTTGTGAATGAAAGAAGGTTGGGGTCTGATGATGTTTTTCATTCCCAAGTCGTACAATATTTTTATGATGTCCTGAATCTTATTGCTATCTAGTTCCATGTTTTCATGCACTGTGAATTTATTACACGTTTAATTAATCTTTGTGTACAACTTAGGGATGCTTCAAATTACCCATGGTATGAATATAATGAAAGGGCAGATAAATAAAAGCCACAGTCGTACGTCATTGCGTTCAATGATTCGGACATTTAACCACAAAACAATTAGTTTATGTCCATGTGAAGCATTGCTTTGTCCATTGATTTGTAATTCACCATTGTTGAAACATTGGTTTAGTGAAGTTAGTAATAGTTTTACAATACAGAGTTCATTTGTCTGGTTGTCATCATATCGGATTCTCTTGAGACCCTGAGGGTGGGGCAGAGGTCTTCTCACTGGTGCTGCAGGTTGGGAGTGTGTGTGTGTGTGTGTCCTCTTTCCAGCTATTCAGGTGGGGTGTGGAGGGGTGTGGGTGTGGATGGTTCTCTTGCCAGCACTTTCGGTGGTGCTTTTGCTGTTTTGTGGGTGGGGGCGGGGAGGGATTCACGACTAGAGGGCGCTGCTGCTGCTCTGTCGGTCTCTCTGCATATGATGCTTGGATGTTTCATCATTGGTCATGTGATGGGTTGTTACGAGTACTTTTTCTGATTTCACGAATCTGCCAATGCAATGCCCTTTGCGCTGTCTTGTAATCGTCACATATCTTTGGAAATAATCAGTATTTATTTTAAGATGAGCAGCTTGTGAATTTCCTTTTTATTATTCGCCCAATATTTGGATTGATGATAAATTGCAAATTATCACCATTTTAAAAAGTGGGTATGCACTCCTTACATTAAAAAAAAATCTGTAAGGTGTAAGCAGAGGTCTTAAATGCCCGTGTCTTTTACATTAGAAAATGATTAGTATTGTTTGTAAAATGTCCTTTGAAAGCAGGATGGTTTAATACTTCTAAATGTTTGTCGTATCAACCAAGAATGGCTGCACCATGGTCAACCTGGACATAATTCCTCTTGATTTGCTTTGAGAGGGGGGAGCGGTGCCATTGCGGTAAAGGAATAGAGTATTATGCTACCTTATGGAACGGGTGTTTCTGGTATCTAAAAATTGGCCAAAAATACGTGTAAACATCCTCCAAAAAATTATTTGCACAAAAAAAAAAGTACGTCCTTTTTAATGCACATTTATGGTTAAAGACTCTTTTCTGAAAAATTGTCAACTTCACTTTTAGCCCCACTATTTGTCCATCTGAGGTCCTACTGTATTTTTTTCCTCACCATTCTTAAATCAACTTCCAAATGCTAACCATCGATACACTGTTGAAAATTTATGAGTAAAATCGCTTTTCTTTGCTATTTCCGAAAATGTAACGTTGAAGATTTGCATTTTCAAGCGGTGCATAAATGCAATACAGTACCACACAATTTCCCCCAATTTATTTTATGTCTGCTTTTATTATGCAAGATGTGAATGCAAAACCTGTGACTATATTATAGAGGTAAACAAAATAGTATTTGGGTAATATTGTTACGTAATGCCACTAGAAACATCCCTTTCCCCTCCCCCCCCACCCCCCCGCCCCCACCACCCAACCTCCTTCTAACGCTCCGTAACATTTGGACATGTATACATTTTTCGGGGTCCCTCATTGTAACACAACCTAAACAAAGCCAATGGAAATCTGATGCAACAAACGTGGGCAGTGTATAAATCAGCAGAGGCCGACAAGCCTGATGTCTAAGGCTCACCAGAAAACCAAGATGGCGGCCATATTTTGTCTGGGTGCCATGGTGGGTGGAGTCAAGTGACAAATGTGGGTGGATCCGGCAGCTATCCGACCAATGGGTGCATATTTCAAATGTCGACCCCCCAACGAGAACCATAACAATGACATCAACAACCATGCAGAGGTGCTATATGAAGACTACTTTATATAAGGATGTGGAGTGCTACATGAAGAATGTATACATTCTATCTGAACATCAATATGAATACTACTCTGCTTTTGGTTATCAGACCTTTACGATTTAATTTGTTCTTTTTTCTTATTATTTTTGATGATTGTCATGGGTTGCTCGGATAGCCTAGGCCCTAGGGGTACGCACACTCACCACTGAGCTGTCCAGCCTGAGTTCAATTCTCTGCCCAGATATAAAATGTCATGCTGGTGTTTTGCAGACAGGGCGAGGCATGAATGTGTGTGTACCATCCCTCGGATGGATGATAAACTGGACATCCTATCTGCTAGCACTGGTTGGTGGATCTGAAATATCCCATGATGTACTTCGTGAAGAATAGACGAGCTATCACCGGCACCCTGAATATATTCCAAATACCGACACACTCAGTTGAGTATCTTGGGTCAGAGTTATGACCAATCCAGGATTGTCATCCAAGCCAGGAAACTGTTATGGCAGAACGTCTGTCTGTCTCAGGCATGGTACATGATGGTGATGATGAAGTCTAGCTTTGAGATATTTTGTGAAGAAGACTTTGGAGATAGAATGGAAAGAATACAATTATTTCTTTTTTTTATTTTTTCAAAATGTGTCTTTTAAATGCATAGAGAACTTTTTCCCACATCAAGTCTACAAAAAGCTGAAGCTTCATATTGTTTCTTATATATTTTGCCTCTAAACTGAAACAATGCGCTGCACATGTAATAAAGTTAAGATCAAACCTAAGTGGCATCCGGACACTAACTTTTTAATGAGTTTAGACTAATATTTAAGGAATAGAGCGTGGATCTCGAAACTGGGTGGGAAGGACATCTATCTATAATTCCAGTAATCTCTGTGTGTGTGTGTGTGTGTGTGTGTCTGTGTGTCTGTGTGTTTGTTTGTCTGTGACCGCTGTTTCTCGACAACCACGGGTCCGATATACTTGAAACTTGCCAGGTATATTGCTGGGGACCTGAGGATGTGCCTTTTCAAGGTTTCATATTAATCGGAGAAGTAGTTACCGAAGCTATGGCGATTTAGCCGTTCGCCGTTCGCTTTGGCTTTGCGAATGGACCAAACCATTTCATGTAAATAGAGGGGGGGGGGGGGGGTTCTGTGGTCGTTGCGAATGGACCAAACCATTTCATGTAAATAGAGGGGGGGGATTGTCACCGTACTCGCAAGCCGTTCGCTTTGGCTTTGCGAATGGACCAAACCATTTCATGTAAATAGAGGGGGGGGATATAATTTTAGATATATATATAGTACGGGCATGCCCTAGTGTTTGAAATGAGGACAACCGGTGTGAGAGGAGAGCATAGCTTAATGGAACTGAACCGTCTCCTTTGCTTTATTATTGTGGCTTCCCTGTTCCTGCAGGGAGGGGAGATGTATTGTTTAGCTTTCTTTCTTTTAGTTTGTTTTTCTTTCTTTTTTTGTCTTTCTTTCTTTCCTTTTTTCAAGCCATAACCACTTATGTGAGAAATATGAACTCCTCCACCAGCCTGGAACACAGGAACAAAATAAGATGTCGATTTTATTTTTGCTTCAAGATTTCCAATGGATGCAGAACAAGATTATTTGTGGACTTGGTTGGGGATGGGGGGGGGGGTCTCTACATGTTGCACACCACACAATTTCTGCTAATCGAATTATTAGCAACTAGGGCATGCCCGTACTATATATAAGCTAGGACGTGCCCGTACGTGGGTGCCCGTTCCTTGCAAAAAAAAAAAACTGCAAAAAAAAAAAAAACTGCAAAAAAAAAACAATGGTTTGGTCCATTCGCAACGACCACAGAACCCCCCCCCCTCTATTTACATGAATGGTTTGGTCCATTCGCAAAGCCAAAGCGAACGACCACAGAACCCCCCCCCCCTCTATTTACATGAATGGTTTGGTCCATTCGCAAAGCCAAAGCGAACGACCACAGAACCCCCCCCCCCCCCCTCTATTTACATGAATGGTTTGGTCCATTCGCAACGGCAAAGCGAACGGCGAACGGCTAAATCGCCATAGCTCGGTAAGTACTTGTCCGATTAATTTCAAACCTTGAAAAGGCACATCCTCGGGTCCCCAGCAATATACCTGGCAAGTTTCAAGTATATCGGACCGGTAGTTGTCGAGAAACAGCGGTCACAGACAAACGTACAGACGTACAGACGTACAGACGTACAAACGTACAAACGTACAGAGATTACTGGAATTATAGATAGATGACATTGAAGATACATGAAGTAGTTGTGCAGCTTTATTTATGACATTTTTCGTTTTATCTCCAAGGGTTAACCTTGGCAGTGAGTGTACAGGTGGATGGATTAATCCCATTCGTTTTCCAGGGCGTCACTTAATGCCAAGACAGATTCCAGGGCAAGGTGATACACTGGGTAGTTTGCAATTACCTCCCCGGTAGTATCAGTCAGGAGCAGGCATTGGAGTTGGCCAGGGTGATGGGGGATAATCACCATGTCTGTGAAACCCGTGGGATTTTTAACATCCACTGGCAGCACATCATGGCATAATACAAGCCAGCCCCAGCTAAACGTCCACCTCGACAGACAGCGCACCTTTTGATTTGATGCAAAACCCTGCCTCGAAAACACCAGGGTGACACTTGATAGTCATCCAGGAATCCAACCGACATGAGACAGCTCAACGACAAGTACGTCCAAATACATATCCATGAGAGGCGGATGTTCTAGGTTGAACTTATAATTCAGAAAAGGTAGACCTGGAAGGATGAGTAAAGACAGGAAGGTAGGAGAGTGTTGGAGGAGGAGTCGGAGAACTGAAAGAAGGTTGGAAAGAGGAGTAAGGTCCGAGGGAAAGTGGAAGAAGGGGCACTTGTTGTGGAATGTGGTTGGTTTGTGGCAGTTGAGAAAAGGTTCCACGAGTTTTTGTGTATGTAATATATAGACATTGCCTAATGCTTCATGCATCCATGATCATGGGCCATTTCCTTTTTGAAGTGGTGATTTTCCTTGTCTGTTAAGGCAACAGTTAAGCGGCGTAATTGCTTCCCATCCATGCATGCAAGGTTGCATCATTGCCGAGGAAAGAAGCTGTGCTGGCAATCCAATCCCACAATCCTCTCTGCCCCCCTGTAGGTCAGGGCAGGGATTTGTGATTTGTTCGGGGTTCCAGCAATAACTTTCCCCCTCTTCATCAATGACATGGTGTGATCTTTTGCGCCCACCTGCAATCGATGCTCGTAGACAGGTACCCGGCTTGACGTCTCATCCAATGGACTCGATGTTCTAAACCCTGCCTGTGAATCACCTGGTTGACTGTTTATGGTCATGTCAGGAATAAAATCCAGACCGCACAACTCGAAGGGGGGGGGGGGGGGGGCTCAATCCTGCCACATGTAATTTTCCACGAAAAATAACAACAATAACAAAACAAATGAAACTTGCAAGATGGCAATATTTCCTACTGTCGTCTCCTGTGAAGGAAATTGCTGCGTCAATTTGAAAGACGAAATTGTGTGATCAGGCAGTTCAATTATTTCGAGCAATGACCCGCAGGTTCGAAATAAATATGTCCGGAGGAAAGTCTCTGGAGGGTCATTTTGGCATCTCTCGGAATCGAGTCACCTTTTGCTGGAGGACGTAAGATTAGCATTTCTCATTGCAGTCTGCATTATGCATTTTGTTGGTGGCATCACGTTTTCCAGGACAACACTTTTTGGGAAACAAGAAAAATGATTGTATTATCGTGTGGGATCCCTGGAGCCGGGTTTGAGCTCCACCTGAACAATGTGCTGCGGCGTGTAGATAGCAGAGATCTTGCTTGCTGTTTCAAAAGCTGCGACGTAATGAAGTCCCAGTGGAAATCCCAAAAGGAGCGGCTACAGCTTTGCCTGGTTACGGCTTACAATATTGCCAGGGTAGTTTGGGAGCTCTGCAACAGACCAGTGTGGTTGTGTTGTTACCAATGGAAAGTTTGGCGCAACTTTGACCTCCTTCATCTGACCTTTGCACCATTCTCCTGCTTCGGAACTTGTTACCCTCGCCAGAGGAGAGCGTAATGCATTTGAGTCCGTTTGTTTGTGTCTGTCTGTCTGTCTGTCTCTGTGTCTGTTTGTCCGCACAGAATAAATTATTTTCTCTGCAACCGTTGGTCCGATTGACAGGAAATTTTCACCATAGGTGCAACTCCACCTGTATAATTTTTTTAAATGTTAATCATGACGTAATAGGTCACGTGGTTCGGCCGCCATGTTGGAAAAATCGGAAAACTTTGCACCTCTATATCTCAGAAAGTGCTGAACAGAAAAAAAAATTGAGACATGGCTCATTGTAAAGAACTCTCCATGGGAAATAAAATACGTTAATAATGATGTCATCGGTACCTCCATTATGACGTCATAATTCGACGAGTACAAAATTTCATCCTGTCAAGATGAAATTTCTTGAGCGCCATGTCAGCATAAACTGGTGAAGGGAAAAAATAATGATGACGTCATCGGTCACGTGGTTCGGCCGCCATCTTGGAAAAACCAAAAACTTTGCACGTCTATATCTCCGAATGCGCTGAATAGAAAAAATTGAGACATGGCTCATTGTAAAGAACTCTCCATGGGGAATAAAATATGTTAATGATGTCATAGGTGCCTCCATTATGACGTCGTAATTCGACAAGTACAAAACTTCATCTGATCAAGATGAAATTTCTTGAGCATAATCTAGGAATAAATTAGTTTAGAAAAAAAGAGATGACGTCATCGGTCACGTGGTTTGGCCGCCATATTTGTTTTAACACAAAAGCCTTAAATACTGAAAATACATCCTGGTGAGGGTTTGCAATCTCTGATTGCACTTTTTCTTGTTTTTGATTAGCAAGACTGTTGAAAAGTTAGGGGACAGATTTATTTCTGATGGGAACAACAATTTAGTTTCTCAAAGATTATGGTGGGGGTGGATGGGATACTTCCACACTTGTGAAAGAAAGTTAGTGCCTTTGCAGTGTGCTGTGCAATCTGATTGGCTAGATCAGATCAATGGACAGAGCGTTCATTATGAGAGCATGAACGAGGTCAGCGGGAAAGTGGGAAAGCCCCATTTTCATCTTCTCATGATTCAACTGTCAGTTTGATTGATCATGGGAAAGCTTTGTAAGATACGTGGACCCAGTTCACAGTTTATTCACCACTTTTTTTCCTAAACTTTCTAAAAGGTAAAATTTATCTCTTTTTTTGGCTCAAATTTAGGATTTCTTAATGTTGAAAATCAAATTAAAACGGCCAGTGGAGTCCTGATCAGTTGTTGTACATTAATTGCCTGCTGCCATTTTTTCAGGAAAAATTATGCAGAGGTGGTTGAGGAGATAGATTGTCAGATTGTAGTTCAAACTGATCTACTTTCAGGAAAATGACTCTGTTGCTGTTGTATTTTAATTAAAACCCAGCAAGATCCCTAATGACTTTGACAAAGGACGTAATTCACAAGCAAGGTTTGAAAGGGCTTACACCAGAACTACTTCAAGCTGTAACGAAACTGTTTGGTTTGGCTTCACAGGCCCCCACGAAGAGTCTGGCAGATATCGAAGAGTGATGTTGCTTGTTCAGAAATAGGTAGTGCACAAATCTGGCAAGTCAAGATGCAACTTTTCAGACCTCACTAATGCTTCCTGGTGAATGAGCATGGGGGACAAAGGATGACTATTTCTTGGCTTCCAATTTCACAGCAGCCACCATTGACGATGAAAAAGCATGTCGTATGTAAGCATTCCAATGACGCTGTGCTCTTTGCAGGTTATGTGGCTGTGCAGTCATTGTCGCCAGCAGCAGGATCTCTTGCTTAAGTCTGGTGCATGGCTCCCGGGCCAGCCAGGGGGGAGAGGTCATCCCAATGGACATGGTCCTCCCTACGCCTGGCCTGACTCTGCACGCCCTCGTTCACGGTCCCAAAGCCAGCTAGTTCAAAGGCCAATGTCTGCCGAGGGACCTGGGTTGGTGGGTCATGGTTTGATTACTGGCGGCATCCAAGGCATGATGAGGAGAAACATGCCGCGAGATCGGTATGTATGTTTGCATTGTTCCTTTTCCTCTGTATTATTATTTTATTCATGTCCTGCTATTATGGAGTTTATCACCAAGTTTTATTTTATTTTATCATGACTGAGTCCTATTTAAAGTTGTTCTCAATAATTTGACTCCATCCACTTCAACAATTTCGAACACCATATTACCGTTTAATTAAATGCCTACTTTTAACTCAACATATGTCTGTAGCATGTATTTATAATAATAATAATAATTATTATTATTGTTATTATTAAGAGCAGAGACCCAAAGATTCTGTCATATAAAATGTGGCTTCAAGCCTTCAGACCCAACCCAGAGTCCTGACCCTCTCCTGCCATCACAGTTCTCAACACCCCTCCCAATCTAAAGTCCGCAACTACCCCCACTCAGCCCCAATTCCTTAACCTCACACACCCAACTACAAGTGCTCAATCTCCCCCACCTAAACCCAAGTCCTTAACGCTTCCCCCCCCATACATACCTCAAGCCCTCAACCCCCCCTCAATGCCCTCCTCCGCCCAATTCCAAGTCCTCGACCTCCCTCATTCCCAGGTCTTCAAACCATCTCCCCTTGCCCAACTCTCTGCCCCACTCCAATTATCAGTCCTCCCCTCTCCCTTTCTTCCCGTCCTTAACAACATTCCCATTTCCTTTTTATAAGAAGAATGTTAAAATTAAATAGCGACGGAACAACTTTAAATTCACAGTCTCGTGAGATTCCACCCTCTCACGATTATTCAGTAAAAATATGAATAGGTAAGCTAAATGAAAAAAAAAAAACCAAACATATGAGGTAATGATATAAATAATAGTAATGAAAAATATATACACTATTGGAACTCATCGGACAAAGACCTATGTAATGATTTGGGTTTTATGGTCCCTGGTTGAGTAGCTTAACATAGTAGTCGGAAGATTAAAAAAACAGACCAAGGCTTTTATTGTAATTGTACGGTCCTCCAACACTAAGTCCTCAACTCCCCCTCCATCCCCCAATCCCAAGTCCTCAACCCCCATCATTTCCAAGTCTCCAGACCTCTACCCCTCCGCACCTCCCCAATGCCTCAACTCACATCTCCCAGGTCCTACTCTTCCTCCTCCCAACTCTTTGTCCCCTCTCTGCGACTCCCACCCCAACTCTCTGGGCTCCTCTCCCCATTTTTTCTTTAAGTCCTCAACTCCCTCTCCCCCTCCCCACCCCCCCAAAACCCCAAGTCTGCAACTCCCCTAACAAACGCAAGGTGTTAACCCTGCCCCCTCTTAACAACGCCTTACCCTCCCTTTCCCAACCTCCTGCCCCCTCCCACCTCCAACTATCTGTCCTCTCCACCCCCCTTTTTATTTGTTTGTTAAGAACAAGTTTAAATTTAAACTAGAACGCCACTCAGTAGAGCGCATACTCCCGCCGTGGGTCAAGTTGGAATAGTACGATTTCACAAAAGTTTGAGGGAGTAGTTCAGTGACAACACAAGACAGACACTGCACAGATATATATATAGAATATATAGAAGATAATGTTAAAAAAAAAACAAGGCAATTTCACTTACATTTTCGGATTCAGCGTTCAATTCCATATAAGTGAGTGTATTTTGAGGCACGTGTGACTTCAAATAAAATTGTAAGCCAGGAAAACGTTCGTTTCATTCCTTAGGGATACAACATGTAAAACTGGCCCAAACGTCAAAACAAAACTCGCTCATTTTAAGTCGTACAAGCTAATGCGACCACTCATTCTTCTGGGAAGAATCCCGTGCACATGCTTGTCACACTTATAACTCACCGAAGTCTTTATAAGTTCATCAAATACTGACACCGCGATTGACATTCGCTGAGGTAAATGTTGATATCTCTTCTGAGGTAAAAAAAAAAAAAAAAAAAGTTTAAAATCATTATACGTATCAAACGATACATTTTATGAAACGGGGAAACCGAATACACACTTTGGTGGTTTTAAAATGACAGAATATGTCTTTATTAGAAAAAAAAACAAACCTTGAAGACGCTGCTAACAAAATACACCGCTCTAACGCATAACCACGAGTTTAAACTACATTTACAACAAATATGAAAACTATTTTCATATCATAATGTTAAATATAGAATATATAGAAGATAATGTTTTAAAAAAAATGAGCCCTATCTTCCAATGGTAAACAATCCTTCAAAAAATTCCTGGATCCGGAATAATATCCTGAGCTACACCAAAAACTAAACAATTCTTCCTTATCCCAAGGGCAATCATCCCACCAACTTTCATCCAAATCCGTTCAGAACTTTTCCACATATCTTGTTCACTAACACACACACACACACACACACACACACACACACACACACACACACACACACACACACACACACACACACACACACACACACACACGATCGAATGCATTACTTCCTGGCGGGAGTAATAATGACAGAGAAACGTTTAATTCGCAATTTGCGAAATTCCACCACCTCACAATTCTTTCGTAAAAATAGCGAATAGCTAAGTTATAAAAAAAAAACATATTATAATTAAGTCATTATAAATGGAAAAATTAATATACAACCGCAACTCCTCGGACAAAGGTCCCTGTTTGAGGCGAAGGGCGGTGAGGAGGGAGGGAAGGAGAGGAAGGGAGCATAGGGGGAAGGGGGGAGTGTGGAGGAGGAGGGGTAGGGGAGGAGGACAAATTTACCTGCGCAAGGAGTGCCTCAACCTTGTAAAAAAGGAAATTGTAATACCCTCTGTCACCACCACTAGGTGGCACTACACAGTACACATTTACATTGAGAATTTACACCACCCTCCCCCCCCCCCCCCCCCCACAACCTTCTCACCCCCCCCCCAACCCCCACCCTTCAGCCTACCACACTTCCGCATGATGCTGCGGCCACATTGCCTATGTTACCCCCCCCCCCCCCTCCTCCCACACACACAAAGTTGTATTTGTACCCCAAGTTTGGAGTTTGTAACTTAAAAGATGTGGCCGTGCATGTAACACATACAAAGAGAGAGGGAGGTTTTTGCGTTTTATAGGTAGGTATATATAGGTATGCACCCTACCCCCTCCCACTACCTATTTATATATATATATATATATAAAACTGTGTGTGTGTGTGTGTGTGTGTGTGTGTGTGTGTGTGTGTGTGTGTGTGTGTGTGTGTGTGTGTGTGTGTGTGTGTGTGTGTGTGTGTGTGTGAGTGATGTTACCGATAGACTCCGAAACGGAGAGGCTCACGTGCTTGATATTTGGCACAGACATGGCCATTGAGCCTGGGACGAACATGGCCGAGACCATATTTGACGAGATCCATATTTTTTATTCATATTTACCGCAGCGCATTTCAGCGAAGTACCCGCTAATCTCAGCCAGTGCCAGACAGCTCGCTGATTCGCTCAGAGCGATCACATGATGTTCCATCCCGTCACACGTTTGCACGTAATTCAGGGCGAAAAGCCATTGCGTTTTTTCACCTTTATGCGATCGTGTTTTGTATCGATTTTGTGCGATATGAATTAAATTTTAATTCATATTTCGTGTTTACGAATTCGAATACGAAGGATTTCCCCTTTCCCCTTTCGATTTTGAATACGAATCGAATACGAGCTTGAGTCGAGAGGGCGAATGTACGGGTTGGGAATGTACGGGTCTCCCTTCCCCCGCCCGGCAACGCCGGTACTGGAGGGCGTGGGTCACAGGATCGGTGAGTCTCCAAAAGCCGCTTCGTGCTGTTGCGAAGATGCAGGACGATGTCGCGATTGTTGTGCTGCTCTCCGACCATGAGAACTGCAACGTCATTGTTGACTGGCCCTACCCTCCCCCTTCCCCCGTCCATCCTCCCCCTCCCTTCCCCCTCCGTCCTCCCCCTCCCTCCCCCCTCCACCCTATCCCTTCTCTCCTCCCCCCTCCCCCTCCCTTTTCCCCTCCGCCTCCCCCCTTTCCCCCTTCCCCTCCCCCCTTTCCCCCTCCCCCTCCCCCTCCCTCTCCCCCCTTTCCCCCTCCCCCCTTTCCCCCTCCCCCCTTTCCCCCTCCCCCTTTCCCCCTCCCCCCTTTCCCCCTCCCCTCCTTCCCCTCCCCCTCCCCCTCCCCCTTCGTCCCTCCCCCTCCCCCTTCCCCCCTCCCTCTCCCCCCTTCCCCCCTCCCTCTCCCCCCTTCCCCCCTCCCTCTCCCCCCTTCCCCCCTCCCTCTCCCCCCTTTCCCCCTCCCCCCTTTCCCCCTCCCCCCTTTCCCCTCCCCCTTTCCCCCTCCCCCCTTTCCCCCTCCCCCCCTCCTTCCCCTCCCCCTCCCCCTTCGTCCCTCCCCCTTCGTCCCTCCCCCTTCCCCCCTCCCCCTCCGTCCCTCCCCCTCCGTCCCTCCCCCTCCCCCTTCCCCCCTCCCCCCTCCCCCTCCCTTTTCCCCTCCCCCTCCCCTTTCCCCTTGCCCCCCCCGTTCCCCTCCCCCCCCTCTTCTCCCCCCCCCCCGTTCCCCTCCCCTCTCCTCCCCCCTCCCCTCCCCCGCCCGGCAATGCCGGGTACTTCTGCTAGTTATGAGTACTATATATATATATATATATAGGGAGGGGGAGAGGGGAGAAGAGGGGGGATTGGGAGGGTGAGGGATGGGAGGGGGGAGGGGAGGGGGGAGGGGGGGTACTATATATATATATATATATAATCGGAAGAAATTAAATAAGTAGCCGATGTAGCTTCAAGACGATCGATTTATTTTCTGATGAGCTTTCGACCAAACAGGACCTCTTCTCAGTCTTCCTTGAGTTCAATGAAAGGCCTGAGGTTGAACTCGAGGAAGACAGAGTGAGGCCTGTTTTGTCGAAAGCTAGTCAGAAAATAAAACATCGATCGTCTTGAAGCTACATCCGCTACTTATTTAATTTCTTATGATTATTATTTAATGCAAATGAGGCACCCTGCTGATATTGTGGCGTTTCTGCTATTTCTCACCGTTCTAAGGGGTGTTGCACAACATTTTACCTTTTTTTCCCCCGAATGCGTGCACAACCGAAACGGGTTTTCAGGGGGAAAAAAGGTAAAATGTTTTGCAACACCCCATATATATATATATACACACAAGAAGAAAACTACATAAATTCCCCATCGTTTTAGTCATTTTTGCTATACAGTTAAAGGCCGCCAGTCAGCCAATTTTTGGTCAGATTACAAAACAAAATCTTCTGCATATATCTACACTCTCATTTATTGTTTTTTTTTTTTGCCGAGATTGAACAAAATCGGTCCATGCATGTCGACAAATGGTTGGGGACATGTTTACGTAACAAAAATGGCCACCAATTGGCCATCTTAGATATGATCTCGAAAAAAATGATGTGCATATGTAAGCCATCAATCGTTTTCTGTGTGCCAAGTTTGAACAAGACCGGTAAACGCGTGCCCGAAAAATGGTTGAGGACGTGTTCAATATCGGGTTTTTTTTACAACTAAAATGGCCACCAGTCTACCAGTTGGCCATCTTTGATCAGATTGCAAAATAAAGTGAGGTGCACGTATATGCTGTCATGTTCTGTGCTTGTGCTAAAGTTGAACAAAATCGGACCATGCATGTTCAAGAAATGGTTGGTGACACATTTAAGTAACAAAATGGCCGCCAGTCGGCCATATTGTAGCTTATCTTAAAAAAAAAAATGACGTGCCTATGTAAGCCATCGTTGAACAACATTGGTAAATGAATGTCCGAGAAATGGTTGAGGACGTTTTCAACATCTTTTTTTTTAAACTAAAATGGCCACCAGTCGGTCATCTTTGATCGCATCGCGAAACAAAATGATGTGCATATGTATACCGTGATGTATTGTCTTTACGCCAAATATGAACAAAATCGGTCCATACATCTCCGAGATATAGTTGCGGACGCTCACATGGACGGATGGACGGATGGACGGATGGACGGATAGACAGACAGACAGAGAGACAGAGAGACGGACGGACGAGACATAATCCATAAGCCTCCGTTTTGAACCGAGTTCAATAAGGGCTAATAAAACTGAACCATCTGACACTGAACTCTGTCACCAAGTGATGTTACCCTGTGGCAATCTTTGTTCACAGTTATGAAAAGTTCTCTCCTCCAGAACACAGACATACTCACTGGACTGCCATTCCTTGTGAAGGAACCGAATCATCATTGTATGTGCAACCTGAGGTTGTGAGGTGAGAGTTGTGGGCCAGAGAGGTGAGAGTGGAGGGCCAGAGAGGTGAGAGTGGAGGGCCAGAGAGGTGAGAGTGGAGGGCCAGAGAGGTGAGAGTGGAGGGCCAGAGAGGTGAGAGTGGAGGGCCAGAGAGGTGAGAGTGGAGGGCCAGAGAGGTGAGAGTGGAGGGCCAGAGAGGTGAGAGTGGAGGGCCAGAGAGGTGAGAGTGGAGGGCCAGAGAGGTGAGAGTGGAGGGCCAGAGAGGTGAGAGTGGAGGGCCAGAGAGGTGAGAGTGGAGGGCCAGATAGGTGAGTGGAGGGCCAGAGAGGTGAGAGTGGAGGGCCAGAAAGGTGAGAGTGGAGGGCCAGAGAGGTGAGAGTGGATGGCCAGAGAGGTTATATTGGAGGGCGAGTTAGGTGAGAGTGGAGAGCCAGTGAGGATAGAGAGGTGGGGGGAATGGAGAGAGGAGTGGGTAGGGTGCATGCGGAGTAGAGGGGAGGGAAATACTTTTTTCTTTTCCCTAACCATTTTCTTATTCAAACCTTAAGGTTATCAAACAAATAATTTACAGAAGAAGCCCGGAGCACCTTTGATCATTTTCCCTGCTGAGAAATAAACAGTCTAAATGGAGGGGGGCCTCCATGTAATCAGTTTTCCCCCTGAATGAACCTGTTAATTCAGTGAGTCTGCCTTGTCCGTTTGTCCGTGGTGTGTCTGGGGTTAAATAAGCCTGTATTTAAGTGCCCATCTCTTCTGTGTTCTTTACCTCACTCTACCTTGTAATCTACCCCTTTTCTCCACCACTGTAATTACACCCTCCTCCGGAGGTCTTGAGAACTGTACCCCCTTGCGTCGTTTCATCTTTCCCAGTCGTCGTGTCTTTTCTATCATTGATTTAGCATAGCGCGATTTGGCCAACGTTATAATCGGGTGTAGCTTGTTAATGGTTCGAACTACGGGTTACTAAACCCGCTCGGTAACCTAAAACCGTAGCTCGAACGGCCGTCTCTTCCCTGTCTCACGACCGAGCGTTGCACTCAGGTCCCGGGAAGGCCCATTCCGACTTTCTGGCCCGAATACCCTGGCGGCGCTGCGGGCGGGAGAGAGCGTTGGGACGACCAGGAACGGAGAGTGGTTTGTAGAAGGAACGGCGGGTTGATCTCTGCAGGGCAACGAGGGAAGCCCCCTCCGTTTCCGTAACAATTAACTGTCACTGAATTCTGTCACATCACGTCACTGAAACGTCACTGAAAACTGTCACGGAACGAGGGAAGGGTAATCGCTGAATTAACGCCAGGGGGGTTGACTCAGCCTGTCATCCTTCCGAGGTCGGCTAATTGAGTACCAGTTCACTGGTAATTCCCTGCTTGTCGTTAAAGGCGGCAAAAAGGGTTGGCGTCAGGAAGGGCATCCAGCCGTAAAACATTGCTTCAAAAAGGGGACCGAAAAACAACAACAACCACGGTGCCCGAAAAAGGCCAACCCCCGCTTTGCGGGGAAAAATGGCCTCTAAAGGTGGTTATTATATATTTATAACCACATTCCCGAAACTCGTCTCCAAGGCGAATTTTTTTTTGCTGTTGCACCCTTAACATGCTGCAGCTGGACTAATAAGGGCTGTTCATAGTTGCTATGACTTTGCCCTTTCACATTTCAAACCAATTTTAATTTTTTTCTCCATACTCTATTAATATCTTTTTTTATAATAATATAATTATTTTTTATAACTAATTTTTATAATAATAATAATATAATTTTGTAATAATGCTAATAATATATATATATATTTTCTCCATACTCTATTAATATAAGCCTGGTGTTGGCTTAGCGGTTAGGGTGCTGGCTTGGGATCATAGGATCCTGGGTTCGAATCCTCGTTGATCGCTAAATTAACACCAGGGGGGTTGACTCAGCCTGTCATCCTTCCGAGGTCGGCAAATTGAGTACCAGCTTGCTGGGATGAATGATCATGGTGTGTACCCCGGTTTAGAATAGGTACACCGTATCCCAGCGCATCGTAAGAGGCGACTAAGGGTTGGTGCCAGGAAGGGCATCCGGCCATAAAAACATTGCCTCAAACAGGGAACCATGATTGTCATGGGGCCCGCAAGGCTAACCCCCGCCTTAGCGGGGAAAATGGCCTTAAAACGATCATTCATTCATTCATTCATTCATTCATTCATACTCTATTAATATAGGTTTGTTGAAAATTTGATGAGAAAAGCTCAAATAGGAAAAAAAATAGTAAAACTGAAATAGTAAAGCGATGCCCTAGATTGACAGACACACACACAGAAGCGATTACAAAACCGAGCTGATATTATAATGGTATGCCCTCCCAAGCTCTCAACCCCTCATCCCCTCACACCCAACCCAGAGTCCTCAACAGCTGCATGGGGGGACGTGCTAACAAACAGAATAAGGTTTTCATTGTATAGATAATTTTATTATTCACCATGCTCTAAAGCTAAACAGAAGGTCTGTTCTGTCGAAGCAGTTTCTTGACTCAGATTACAATCATGGATGGGTCGCCACTCTGGTTCAGGATATACTTTTGTGCGCAGTAATTTGTAATTTGTTTATGGTGCTTCAATCGCTCATCTACTCTATGTGGAAGACACTATGGGATCTTTAACATCCAATAGCTAATGCCAGGAAATGGGACACCCAGTTTAACATCCCTCAGAGGGACGGCACACCTACTGACGCCTCACCCTGCCTGCAAAACACCAGGGTGATAGTTTATAGCTGATTCAAACACAAGGGGGACACCTCAGAGGCCAGTGCGCATACTTTACCTACAAGGTAGAATTTATGATGAACCTATTGAAGAAAACTTTAATGATCTATGAAAACGCTCCCAATGGCAAATATTCCAATTTTTGTCATTGGGATTTTTCCCAATTCTGCCTTCTCCCAATGGCAAATCTCCCTTCTGGATTTCCCACAAATGTGATGACAAACTTCCCTGAAAATGTCTCCTCCTCTTCCTCTACTTCAATTGGTTCATTTGATCATATACTTGCGAGAGTCAACATCTCTGTTCTCTGTGAGTCCCCTCAGCACTGGTGAGTCTGACAGTTAAATTAGGCAGATTGGCAGGAACTACAAGTAGCCTTCTCACTTCAGTATTGGTCACCGATATGTACCACCCCTGATGTTAACTCAGTCTGGGATTTCTTCCACAGAAACCTGCTCTCTCTTTTGCACAGATTCATCCCATCGAGTCCTTTAGCTATCCTACCTTTTTTTTTTTTTTTTTTTTTTTGTATACATAATCGAGGCTCGTGAAAGAGCTAACATTTATCACACAAACAAATCAAACAGACAAACAACCAAAGTATATAAAAAGGGGAGTGGTAGACAAGATGGGGAGAGAAGGGGAAGCACATAAACACAACATTTGTGAGGGACATCAGGAATGTGTGGGAGGGAGAGGGCTTAGCGCTATGGTTTTCCCGTCCGTCCGTGCGTGCGTGCGGGCGAGCGTATGTGAGTGCGTGCGTACGTGAGTGCATGCGTGGGTAAGAGAAGGACCGCATTCGAATTTGGTGTGTGGGTGTAACCCACGCCAAAATCCAAGATGGCCGCCTCCATGTATGTCTCATGCCATGTATGTCTGAACCTTGTGAGCGGAATATCTTGAAAAATAAGCGAAGTACCAACTTCTAATCTGGTGTGTGGGTGTATCTAGGCATAACGAAGAACCCTATTGAAAATTAGGTCGCCACATCAAAATCCAAGATGGCCGCCGCCATGTATGTCTGAACCTTGTGAGCGGAATTTCTTGAAAAATAAGCGAAGTACCAACTTCTAATCTGGTGTGTGTGGGTGTATCCAGGCATAAGGAAGAAAGAACCCTGTTGAAAATTGGGTCGCCACATCAAAATCCAAGATGGCCGCCGCCTTGTATGTCTGAACCTTGTGAGCGGAATATCTTGAAAAATAAGCGAAGCACCAACTTCTAATCTGGTGTGTGGGTGTATCTAGGCATAAGGAAGAACGCGATTGAAAATTGGGTCGCCATGTCAAAATCCAAGATGGCCGCCTCCATGTATGTCTGAACCTTGTGAGCGAAATATCTTGAAAAATAAGCGAAGCACCAACTTCTAATCTGGTGTGTGGGTGTATCTAGGCACAAGGAAGAACGCGATTGAAAATTGGGTCGCCATGTCAAAATCCAAGATGGCCGCCTCCATGTATGTCTGAACCTTGTGAGTGAATATGATAGCATGTTTTCTGCGTCTTCCACTTTGTCAACTCACATCACTTCCCCGGCGGGGGACCGAGGCGTAACGCTTGTTCCTATAGAATGGAATTCCACTCGTCCATTCCCACACGGAACACCACTAATCTCAAAACAAATGAATATGGACAAAATGCTCGCCTGAGTGTCCCCTCACCCAACAACATTGATCACTATTTCAGTACAATATCTTTGATTAATTCTCAAATCTTATTTTCATGTGCCCATAACACAGGAACCTGTTCCTCAGAAGAACCCTGGCTTTTTCAAGTCTTTCTGGAAGGAAGTTTCCAACTTCCTTCCGACCTCCATTCTGAAGGTATGATCGCATACACATCACTCCAGAAACACGCGCACTTTAATCCCAGATGATAGGAATGATACTAGCACAGACATGCACCTCCAACTAAGTGTGTCTACACTTTTCATCAGGTGAGGACAAACACATATGTAACCACGCAACCTTCAGAGCACATCTATGACTGTTGAGGAAACTAAACACTTTCCAGGCTCTTTCCAGTGAAAAGGAACCGGAGGCGCCCGTTTGCTCCGTTACTTCTGGACTGCACCACCAATGGCCACATGTGTCCTGTGCGGTGGTCATTGCATGGTTCCTCGAAATTTTCAATTTGT
>NW_027619585.1:0-37969 GCF_964187855.1 Myxine glutinosa
CTCACCTGCGCACACCCTAACCCTAACCCCTCTCCCTCACCCCCTCACCTCCGCCCCCTCCCCCTCCCCCCCCTTCTCCCCTCTCCTCCTCCCCCTCCCTCCTCTTCTCCCCTCCCTCCTCTTCTCCCCTCCCACCTCTTCTCCCCTCCCCCCCTCTCCCTCCCCCCTCTTCTCCCCTCTCCACCCTGTCCTCCCCTCTCCACCCTGTCCTCCCCTCCCCTTCCTCCTCCCCTCCCTACCCCCGCCCGGCAATGCCGGGTACTTCCCATGGCCAGCTGTACGTGGGCTACTCGAGGGTTGGAAAACCAAGCAATCTTTATGTCTTGGCACCAAGTAAGAAAACCAGAAATGTTGTATACCAAGAGGTTTTGAGAAATTGAAAATTGACAAAACGTCATGTAGGAAATGTACTGTGATATTGCTCTAAAATATACATGTTCTTTTCATCATATATTTGTATTATTCTTATTCAACCCGGGCGAAGCCGGGTACCTCAGCTAGTATATATATATATATACATACATACATATATATGTATATATATATACATACCTATATGTACAGTGCGTATCAAAAAAGGTAATCCGAATTCAAGGGGTTAATATGCAAAGGTTATTTAGTTTGACAATTTACATGTGGTTTACCAATTATGAGGGGATCCTCAGCTTTCCATTGATGCCTTTCATGCATCATTGCTGTCACACATGACTGAGTACATGTTCATTGAAAATGACAACTTCAAATCGCATTTTTACAAGTTTGGCTCATCGGTGCAAGACAGTTTGAAATGGACGCATTACTTGTCGACTGCCAAGTTGATTATGTAAAATTGTTAAGCTGGTCTGGTAATCGTCGGTTGCGTCATCCTTTGTTTAAGATGGGTATTTAAGATGGGCATACAGTGTATGGGTTTGGAGACAGTCTGAGTCATTGAAAAGATGGTTCAACTTACGACTGAACAGCGGACCTTCGTGGTTACAACCTTTCACCAAACTGGAAGTTTGCAGCTAACTCGTGATGGTTTAAGGAAAGGTTTCCCAGAACGGGAGCCTCCAGCAGCCAAAACCATCTGGGCGAATGTCAGAAAATACCAAGAGCATGGCACTAGCCTCAACCGCAACAATGGGGAATTCTGGTAGGAGGCGCACTGGGCGATCGGAAATGAACATTGCAGCAGTAGGCAGCAAGTTTTGGAGCATCCTAGGGATACCAGCACAAGACGAAATGGGATGGGATTGCCTTTGGCAACATTCAACCGAATCACAAGACTGGACCTACACCAACATCCATATCGGATTCACATCCGGCATCAACTTACGCCAGGGGGTTTTGCCAGGAGGCCGGTGCTTGCCGGATGGTTCATAGCAGAAAGCAGATGTCAATTTCCTGCGGTATCTCGTTATCGGCGACGAAGCTGATTTCGCCATGGACGGAAAGGTCAATACCCATAATGTTCTTGAATGTGCACCGACAGGACAACCCCCGGAATACAATTTTGACACCAACATGAATCGACAAAAGTGGACTGTTTGGTTGGGACTTTGTGGAAGTGGTCAGGTGATCGGACCATTTTTCTTTCAAATGAATGTCAATGGTAACAGGTATCTGCAGATGATCAATGATGAAGTTTACCGCAGCTGGAGGAGAACTTTGAGCGACAGGTTCGTGGTGTCTTCAGATATCTCTGGTGGGCCCAAGATGGCGCCCCAGCACATCGTCTTATCGCTGTCCGAGATCGACTGAGGAAACTCTTTGGAGACCGAGTCATCGCCCTCAACCATGCAGTGGAATGGCCACCAAGATCACCTGACCTCACACCATGTGATTATTTCCTTTGGGGACATTTAAAGAACAAGGTGTTCGTAACTTTTTTTTGGAGAGTGAGGAGCTAGGGGTTGGAGAATGAGGAGCTAGGGGTTGGAGAGTGAGGAGCTAGGGGTTGGAGAATGAGGAGCTAGAGGTTGGAGAGTGAGGAGCTAGGGGTTGGAGAGTGAGGAGCTAGGGGTTGGAGAGTGAGGAGCTAGGGGTTGGAGAGCGAGGAGCTAGGGGTTGGAGAGCGAGGAGCTAGGGGTTGGAGAGCGAGGAGCGAGGAGTTGGAGAGCGAGGAGCGAAGAGTTGGAGAGTGAGGGGCGAGGAGTTGGAGAGTGAGGGGCGAGAGGTTGGAGAGTGAGGAGCAAGGGGTTGGAGAGTGAGGAGCTTGGGGTTGGAGAGTGAGGAGCTTGGGGTTGGAGAGTGAGGAGCTAGGGGTTGGAGAGTGAGGAGCTAGGGGTTGGAGAGCGAGCAGCGAGGGGTTGGAGAGTGAGGGGCGAGGGGTTGGAGAGTGAGGAGAAAGGGGTTGGAGAGCGAGGAGCGAGGGGTTGGAGAGCGTGGAGCAAGGGATGAAGAGCATGGAGCTAGGGTTGGAGAGTGAGGAGATAGGGGTTGGAGAGGAGCGAGAAATTGGAGAGGAGCTTGGGGTTGGAGAGTGAGGAGCGAGGAGTTGGAGAGCGAGAAGTTGGAGAGTGAGGGGCTAGGGGTTGGAGAGTGAGGAGCTATGGGTTGGAGAGTGAGGAGCTTGGGGTTGGAGAGTGAGGAGCTAGGGGTTGGAGAGTGAGGAGCTAGGGGTTGGAGAGTGAGGAGCTAGGGGTTGGAGAGGAGTGAGAAATTGGAGAGGAGCGAGGGGTTGGAGAGTGAGGAGTTGGAGAGTGAGGAGCTCGGGGTTGGAGAGTGAGGAGCGAGGGGTTGGAGAGCGAGGAGCGAGGGGTTGGAGAGCGAGGAGCGAGGAGTTGGAGGATGAGGAGCTAGGGGTTGGAGAGCGAGGAGCGAGGGGTTTGAGAGCGAGGGGCGAGGAGTTGGAGAGCGAGGGGCGAGGGGTTGGAGAGTGAGGAGAAAGGGGTTGGAGAGCGAGGAGCAAGGGGTTGGAGAGCGAGGAGCAAGGGGATGAAGAGCATTGAGCTAGGGGTTGGGGAGTGAGGAGCTAGGGGTTGGAGAGTGAGGGGATAGGGGTTGGAGAGGAGCGAGAAATTGGAGAGGAGTGAGGGGTTGGAGAGTGAGGAGCGAGGGGTTGGAGAGCGAGAAGTTGGAGAGTGAGGGGCTAGGGGTTGGAGAGTGAGGAGCTAGGGTTGGAGAGTGAGGAGCTAGGGGTTGGAGAGTGAGGAGCTAGGGGTTGGAGAGTGAGGAACTAGGGGTTGGAGAGGAGCGAGAAATTGGAGAGGAGCGAGGGGTTGGAGAGCGAGGAGTTGGAGAGTGAGAAGCGAGGTGTTGGAGAGTGAGAAGCGAGGTGTTGGAGAGTGAGGAGCTCGGGGTTTGAGAGCGAGGAGCTCGGGGTTTGAGAGCTCGGAGCTCGGGGTTGGAGAGCGAGGAGCTCGGGGTTGGAGAGCGAGGAGCTCGGGGTTGGAGAGCGAGGAGCGAGGGGTTGGAGGGTGAGGAGCGAGGGGTTGGAGGGTGAGGAGCGAGGAGTTGGAGGGTGAGGAGCCAGGGGTTGGAGAGGAGCCAGGGGTTGGAGAGGAGCCAGGGGTTGGAGAGGAGCCAGGGGTTGGAGAGGAGCGAGAAATTGGAGAGGAGCGAGAAATTGGAGAGGAGCGAGGGTTGGAGAGTGAGGAGCGAGGAGTTTGAGAGTGAGGAGCGAGGAGTTTGAGAGTGAGGAGCGAGGAGTTGGAGAGTGAGGGGCGAGGAGTTGGAGAGTGAGGGGTGAGGAGTTGGAGTGAGGAGCGAGGGTTGGAGAGTGAAGAGCGAGGAGTTGGAGTGAGGAGCGAGGGGTTGGAGAGTGAGGGGTTGGAGAGTGAGGAGCGAGGAGTTGGAGAGTGAGGAGCGAGGAGTTGGAGAGTGAGGAGCGAGGGGTTGGAGAGTGAGGGGCGAGGGGTTGGAGAGTGAGGAGCGGGGGGTTGGAGAGTGAGGAGCGAGGGGTTGGAGAGTGAGGAGCGAGGAATTGGAGAGTGAGGAGCGAGGAATTGGAGAGAGGAACGAGGAATTGGAGAGAGGAGTGAGGAATTGGAGAGTGAGGAGCGAGGAATTGGAGAGTGAGGAGCGAGGAATTGGAGAGTGAGGAGCGAGGGGTTGAAGAGTGAGGGGTTGGAGATTGAGGAGCGAGGGGTTGTAGAGCGAGGAGCTAGGGGTTGGAGAGAGAGGAGCTAGGGGTTGGAGAGAGAGGAGCTAGGGGTTGGAGAGCGAGGAGCTAGGGGTTGGAGAGTGATGAGCAAGCAGTTGGAGAGCGAGGGCCGATTGGAGCGAAGAGTGAGGAGCGATTGCAGAGGAGAGTGAGGAGCGATTGGAGAGGAGAGTGAGGAGCAATTGGAGAGGAGAGTGAGGAGCGATTGGAGGAGAGTGTGAGGAATTGGAGAGGAGTGTGAGGAGGTATTGGAGATGGGTGTGAGGAGAAGTGGGATTGGAGAGGCGTGAGAGTGGAGAGAGGAAAGTGTCAGGTGGAGAGGAGAGAGGCGTCACATATTATGTGAAATAAATAAAGTGTTCATTACACCATTTCTGGATCTGATGAATTGCCAGTAACCATTTTATAAAATTTAATGTGCAGCATCTAAATTAAGATGTCCAAATGTCACACACGTCCATGCCCATGGGATTCCCACGGGTGACCCCACTAGTGGCGTTATAATTCGACAAGCACAACACTGTATCCGATCAGTTTGAAATTTATTGAGCATGTTCTATGCAACACCATAAGAGGAGAATGTAAATCAATGATGTCATAGGTCATATTGGATTGAACATAAAACATTAAAATTCAACTCCTCCAGAACGGCTGACGATATCGATGCAAAACTTCATACACATGATGCACTGGACTTGAGGTATAGGTATAAGTTTTTACCTAATAGGTCACATGCTCTGGCAGTTATGATTTTTTTGAAGTCTAAACCATTTAAATTCAGCTCATCCAGGACAGCTGGACAGGTCGAGTCAAAACTTCACACACTTGTTTCCCAATCCTTGGGGATACCAGGGTGTTTTCAAATAAATCATAGGTCACGTGTTCTGGCAGCCATATTAGGTTGAAAAAGAATCTTAAAAAAATTATTTATCTTGAACCACTCCATCCATCGACGTGAAACTTCAAAACTATGAAGTAGTCCTTTGGTGCAATACTTGTTTAAAATTTTAACGTGATCGGTAGCATGGTCTGGCAGCCAGAATTGTTTTTAGCCGCGTCGCAGACGCTGCTCATAGAGTGCCCTCTGCTGTTGTTGTTGTTGTTGTTCTTCTTCTTCTTGTTCTTGCAGAGAAGACAAAACCTCAAAGCTCCACCCATTCTGGGAACCATAGCTCCACCCATTCTGGGAGAGCCTTCATATAAACAAATATCCACCATTTTATTAACTCGCATAGCTTTGAGGCCTGTTTTGTAGGCCCGTGGTGTCTTCCTCTCTCACACAGTTTTATTTCAAATCAAATTCGATATATCATTTCATTTTTCACAGTCGCTAACATCGTTTTAGACTCGGCTGAAAAAAAACGGGAAGAAAATCCGATGAAAGTTGCCCTTTATAGAATGAAATGAATTCTCAAAGGCCTGTAACTTCAAGTCCATTGAGATATATTTTGTTTAAATCGCGGCATGGTCAGTCATACACCGCCCGAAATAAGAGACTGGAAAATGCCGAGATATATATATTTTGTTTAAATCGCGGCATGGTCAGTCATACACCGCCCGAAATAACAGACGGGAAAATGCCGAGATATATTAAAAATTCGTCCATTTGATGACAATCGTCACGATGAAATATTTAATTTATACGTCATCACAATAATGTGGAGAGGAGCATAGCTTCGTTCACGTGTCGCCACACACGGGAAATTGCCGAGATATATATTTTTTAAATCGCGGCATGGTCAGTCATACACCGCCTGAAATAACAGACAGGAAAATGCCGAGATATATTAAAAATTCGTCGCCACACACGGGAAATTGCCGAGATATATTTTCACTTTGCACAAAAATAACATCAAGTAATCGAATCAATAGGAATGTCCTGTGCCTATAACATCGACGTTATAGGCACAGCTGCATCTAGGCATTGTGTAACATCAACGCGGCTTTTGTTTTAATTAAAACTTTTTGTACTTGTTATTGTTTAACCCTGGTTAGCCCTGGTGTTGGGCAAGCGGCTAGGGTGAGGGCTTAGGATCCTAGGATCCTGGGTTCGAATCCCGGTCAATCGCTGAATTAACGCCAGGGGGTTGACTCAGCCTGTCATCCTTCCGAGGTCGGCAAATTGAGTACCAGTTCACTGGTAATTCCCTGTTTGTCGTAAAAAGGCGACAAAAAGGGTTGGCGTCAGGAAGGGCATCCGGCCGTAAAACATTGCTTCAAAAAGGGGACCAAAAAAACAACAACAACCACGGTCCCCGAAAAAGGCCAACCCCCGCTTGCGGAGAAAAATGGCCTCTAAAGGTGGTGGTACTTGTTATTGTTTGAAGAAGAAACTACATTTTTATCTTCTCCAGCCATGTGACTTTTCATATTTATGTTTATCTATTCTATCTATTAATTACATTTTTCTTATATCTATTAATTACGTACTGTTTGAACTCAATGGCATCCTGTCTATTACTTACATACTATTGGAATACTTCAACCCTTTGGACTGCTGAGACCCCTTAGACCCTTTAAGACCTTCAAGACCATTAAGACCATCGATACCCCCAAAATACCCTGAAGAACCTTTAATACCACCAATACAAAATATCCAAAAGTCCCCCGAGGACACAAAAGTCCCCTAAGGACTAAAAAAAAAAACACCAAAGACCCCAACATCCCAAAAGACCAAAATTACCACAAAAGACCCCGATGACCCAAAATACCCCAAGGACCCAGAAGACCCAGAGGATCCAAAAGAACCTGAGGACTCAAAAGACCCTGAGGACCAAAAAACCCAAAAGACACCAAAGACCCTGAGGAAACAAAAGACCCCCAAGATCCATGAGACCCATTTTACCTTTCATTAGCATTACTATTGTTTTGCAATAACATTATTAGGTTTCCTCTACAATTACATTGTAGAGGAAACTACAATTACATTGCAGAGGAAACCTAATAATAAGAAAAATTCGAGGAAAAACAAAAGGTATTCCTCTCGGCATGGCATGTTCAATTACATTGTAGAGGCATACCTTTTGCTTGTCCTAGGAGTTTTTCTTATTATTCTTCCACCCTATTTTGACCTCTGAAAACTTAAATGAATGTTCTCAGCAACCGTTGGTCCGATTGACAATAGATTTTCATCAAGTGATCAGCTGGGCATGTAGAATTTCTTACTGCTAATTTTGACGTCATAGGTCACGTGGTATGGGCGCTGTAGTGAAATTATACCAAGGTGAACCCAGGGTGTGCTCGCTACAGAAGGGGCGTCTATAAGACCCGGGACAACCGGGGCGCGCGGACACTCCAGCGGAACTCACTGTGACATAGTCCTGTAGTTTGAATGGTATGTACGCCCCTAAATGCTGCGCTGACTGTCCTCTCTGTTGGACCATTGCTATATTGAATCGACCATTGCTCATGAAATACTCTGATTTTAATGCCTGTTGCATGCATGTATTCTTACAGGATGTACTACAGATCTAAATGATATTAAACCTACCCAGAGGTCAAGTCGTGTCTGAGCTTGATTTTCACGACATTTAATATCATTTAGATCGCCGGAATGGCTGACCACAAGATGATCGTGGTACCGATTCTCGGAGCCGACCCTCAAGCTGAGGGATCAGCATCGGAGTTCACTCACTGGCTCAAAACGCTGGAGAATTACTTTGCTGCTCACGAAACAGAGCCCACCACAGCGATGAAGCTGTCCGTGTTACAGTAGAAGGTCTAACACACCGTTTTCCGGAACATTTCTCGATTTGGGACGTACGCTACGGCTCTAGCCGAGCTGAAGCGCCTCTACGTAAAGACACGGAGCGCTGTGCACGGCCGGCATCAACTCTCTCAGCGGCGACAGCAACCATCTGAATCGATCGATCGCTTCGCGCAGGAGTTGCGCTACCTGTTGGCAGACCGCGTGCAGGACGTCCGGACCCACGAGCAAGTGCAGGACGACTTGCTCCGAGATTCATTCATCTCCGGAATTAATTCTGGAGTCTTGCGGCTCCGGCTCCTGGAGGTCGCGGATCTGACATTTACAGAGGCACTACGGCTGGCACGCGTATACACAGATGCCCGAGAACAATCCACCGCATATGATCACCCACGAGTCGTGGCGGGGACCTCGCAACTCGCGCGACCGGAGAGGGCTACCGCCGAGGATACGGAGGAGGACCTGACCACTACGGCCGAGTCTCTGGGAGCTCCTGAAGCGGACTCCGCTTCCGGCCTCACTGCTGCCGCCGCTGCCTGGCCACGGCCTGACCGGTATGCAAAATGTTATTTTTGCGGGAATCGGCAGCACCCTCACTCTGAATGCCCGGCCCGGGAGGCTACATGCCACCTGTGCTCCACCAAGGGCCATTTTGCAAAGGTCTGCAGGAAGGCCGCTCGGAGCACGCGTCCCCGCGCGACCTTGAATGGGCTCATCACGGAGCCAACGGATCGAGCGCCGGACGGGGCGCCTCACTTGGCTTTGAAGAGCCGCTCTCCTTCTCGCGGGCCTCTGGCTACACGCCCGACCTTGGTGAGATACACCGGGCCGCCGAAACAAATGGCGCGAACGTGACCGGCCACAGCGCGACCGACCTTGACTGGCGTTCGAACGCCTACTTCAAACAAGCGACATGCTCCTGCTTTGTAAACTCCTCTCGATGTGCGGCAAACGCAGCACGTGACTCGAGCCCCATCTGACGGCGGCTCTTACGAATTACATGCACCCACTTTGGCATATGAATCTGCAGACGGCAGAGATCTTTCTCACGTGACTCGAGCGCCATCTGGCGGCTGCTCTTACGACCTACACACACCCACTCTGGCAAATGAAACTGCTGATGAGCCAACTGACTTCAATGCTCCTGCTGAGGCCCAACCTGCCGACGCTGCCCGAAGGATTGCAGCCGGCGTGGGATCCACCCGCGAGGCGCGATCTTCTCGCCCGGCCGGTACAATACCTGCCGGGTCTGCCGGCCTTGCGCAGGCCATCATTCCGCTCACGGTCGCGGGCGTTTTTGCGCAAGCTTTGATTGACACGGGGTCCACGGATAGTTTTATCGATCAGCGACTCGTGCATCAACATGGGTGGCCGGTTCTCGGGACAACCCGCCGGATCTTCATGGCCTCTCAGGGACTTCGGTTGAGCACAAAAGGGGCGTGTCGATTGAAACTTGTGATAAAGGGACGCACGTTCCCGGATGTGTATCTCATGGTATTACCTGCGTTATGCGCTGACGTTCTGTTAGGACTTGATTTCCTTAAGCGGCATGGACGTTTGGAAATAGACTTCGGTGGGCCGGACACGCTCGCTGTGTGCACCCTCGCTCAAATGGACATGGAGCCACTCTCACTGTTCCCCAACCTGACCACTGATTGTACCCCTGTAGCCGTCAAATCGCGGCGCTACTCTCGCGCGGACGCGCAATTCATTGCGGAAGAAACGGCCCTGCTCTTAAAGGACGGTATTATAGAACACAGTAGGTCACCGTGGCGGGCCCAAGTCTTAGTGGTGCGGAGTGAGGCCCACCGCCGGCGCATGGTAATCGACTATTCGCAGACGATTAATCGTTTTACACAGCTGGATGCCTACCCCTTACCGGGGATGGACGCCCTGGTACGCCAGGTGGCCCTGTATTCCGTTTATAGCACTCTCGATCTGCGTAGTGCGTATCATCAAGTCCCCATCTCTAGGGCTGATCGCGTCTTTACAGCCTTTGAATCGGGTCAGCGGTTGTACCAGTTCACGAGACTTCCCTTTGGGGTAACTAACGGAGTCGCTTGTTTTCAGAGGGCTATGGATGACCTCGTTGCGAAGGAGAATTTGACCGATGTCTTTGTCTATCTGGACAATCTTACGGTTTGTGGGTATGACCAGGAGCATCACGACGCTAATCTGAAACGCTTCCTCGAGGTCGCACG
Source organism: Myxine glutinosa (assembly GCF_964187855.1). Taxonomy (NCBI): domain Eukaryota; kingdom Metazoa; phylum Chordata; class Myxini; order Myxiniformes; family Myxinidae; genus Myxine; species Myxine glutinosa. The sequence continues at coordinate 9,995 of NW_027619585.1, forward strand.
GAAATATCGCCTAACCATGAATGCGGCTAAGTGTCGATACTCTCTACGCACGGTAGACCTTTTGGGGTACACCGTGACCCATGGCTCCGTCTCTCCGGATAAGGAGTGTCTGCGCCCTTTGCTCGATATGGCTCCGCCTAGCGATCGGGCTTCGCTGAAACGCGCTCTAGGGCTGTTCGCCCACTACTCAAAGTGGGTGCAAAATTTCTCCGCGAAGCTCCGCCCCCTCGTGGCCTGCGACACTTTCCCCATGGGCCCGGCCACCCTGGCGGCCTTCGAGGGCCTTAAAGTCGACATCGCTGGCGCCGCTGTCGCGACGATTGACGAGAGTGCCTCTTTCGTTTTGGAGAGTGATGCCTCGGATCATGCGATAGCGGCGACTCTCTCCCAAGGAGGCCGCCCTGTGGCTTTCTTCTCGCGGACTCTCACCTCCGCCGAGCGGAGGCATTCGTCTGTCGAAAAGGAAGCGTACGCGATCGTCGAATCAATTCGTTGATGGCGGCCGTATCTGCTTGGGCGGAGTTTCCAAATCGTCACGGACCAACAGAGTGTTGCGTTTATGTACGACACCTTACATGCTCAGCGCATTAAGAATGAGAAAATCACCCGTTGGCGTATCGAACTCGCCGACTTCTGCTACACCATCAAATACCGCCCGGGGAAGGATAACCTGGTCGCTGACGCCTTATCGAGGCCGGCCACTTGCGCGGGGGTTGTAACTTTGGAGGGGCTGCGCACTTTGCACGGCACTATGTGTCATCCCGGGGTAACGCGCTTCGCGCATTTTGTGCGCGAGGGCAATCTGCCGTACTCGATTGAAGACATCCGCCGCATCTGCCGTGATTGCGCGATCTGTGCGGAACTCAAACCGCGTTTTTATAACCCTCCTATGGGGACACTCGTTAGGGCTACTAGACCGTGGGAGCGCTTGGCGATGGACTTCAAAGGGCCGCTGCCAATGTCGAGCAACTCTCGCTATCTGCTCACTATCGTCGATGAGTATTCCCGATTCCCCTTTGCTTACACGTGCGGGGATATGTCGGCTGCCACGGTTATTCGGTGCCTGCAGAATTTGTTTTCTATGTTCGGGTATCCGGCCTACGTGCATACCGATCGGGGTGCGGTGTTCCTGTCCCAGGAGGTGAGGGGCTACTTGCTCCAGCATAATGTCGCTTCGAGCTACACCACCCCGTACCGGCCCCAAGCGAATGGGCAGATCGAACGCTTTAATGGGATTATATGGAGGGCCGTCATGCTAAGCCTTCGGACCCTCGGCCGAGGCCTCAATAAATGGGCGTGGTCACTACCTGCCGCTCTAAACTCGATCCGGGCTCTCCTATGTACTGCCACCAACCAGACTCCTCACGAACGACTGTTCCACCACCCTAGAAGCTCCGGCAGTATCCAATCTTTACCCAGCTGGCTCGCTGAACCGGGGCCCGCCTATCTCAAACGAGCGGTTCGCGCTAGCAAGTACGACACCCTTGTTGACAAGGTGCAGGTCCTCCAGGCTAATCCCGAGCATGCTCGCGTGTTAACGGCAGATGGCCGCGAGTCTACTGTCTCCGTACGCCATCTCGCCCCATGTGGGGACGACGACAGGGATATCGACGAACCCGTCTACGAGTCTATGGACTCTACCGAAGCTTCCCCTATGGAACTACCACCGTTACTCCCGTCGTCCCCCACTCCCGTGCCCGAAGGCGCAGGGGCGCCCCCTCCGACTCCCACCTCCGGCGGCTATTCCGACGCGGGGGACTCCGGGCTTGGGGACGCCGTGCCCGGTAGATTCCGAACACGAACTGGCCGGGAAGTTCGCCGCCCCGACCGCTACGGGTGGACCGACTGACGTGGATTGACGTGACCCATTCGTTTATTGCTGATGCTTGCTTGCAACCTGCCGAGCGGCAGTATAGTTCTAACGGCGGGGAGAATGTAGTGAAATTATACCAAGGTGAACCCAGGGTGTGCTCGCTACAGAAGGGGCGTCTATAAGACCCGGGACAACCGGGGCGCGCGGACACTCCAGCGGAACTCACTGTGACATAGTCCTGTAGTTTGAATGGTATGTACGCCCCTAAATGCTGCGCTGACTGTCCTCTCTGTTGGACCATTGCTATATTGAATCGACCATTGCTCATGAAATACTCTGATTTTAATGCCTGTTGCATGCATGTATTCTTACAGGATGTACTACAGATCTAAATGATATTAAACCTACCCAGAGGTCAAGTCATGTCTGAGCTCGATTTTCACGACAGGCGCCATCTTGGAAAACACCTTCAACGTTGCCCCTCTATATCTCTGAAACGGCTCAATGGAAAAAATTGAGTCATGGCTCATTCCAAAGAACTCTGCAATGGAACCAAAAACGTGTTTATTTAGTATATTAAAAGTGCCAATGTTACGAGGTTAGAATTCGACAAATAGATCCCTTGCTCCCACGAATATGATTTTTTTTTTTAACATAACCTGAATTCAAAAAGTTAAAACGTCACTTGAGAAGTTTTGATAAGTCACATGGTTTGGCTGCAATAAATAATTGAAGGAAAATCAAAAAAAACTTTTATCTCTTGAACCGCTGCATTGATAGACTTGAAATTTTAATGCAATGTAGCTCTCATCAAGTGGAATAAGTGTTTAAAATTCCAACATGATTCGTTGTACGGTCTCGAAGCTAGAAGTCGTTATTGTTGAAAGAAGAAGAAACGCAAGACTTTTTCTTATCAGGCCATGTGACTCATTGCGCTACTGCCATTTTACAGAATCATTTCCTTTAAAAATCATTTCTCTGCAATAATTGGACCGATTGACAGGAAATTTTCACCATAGGAGCGATTCGGCCTGTATAATATTTTTATGGTAATTATGACGTCACAGGTCACGTGGTACAGGCGCCATCTTGGAAAAAACTAAAAACTTTGCACCTCTATCTCAAAAAACGCTGCACAGAAATAATTGAGACGTCTCATTGTAAAGCACTCTCCAGGCAGAATAACATATGTGAATGATGATGTCATAGGTGCCGCCGTTATGACGTCATAATTCAACAAGTTAAAAAAAACTATCCGATCAGGAATGAAATTCCTTGAGCATCAGCTCGGGATAAATTGATGGAGAAAAATAATAATAATGTGAAAGCGGAGTTGTTATAAAGTGTGGGGATGTGTGTGTGTGTGTGTGTGTGTGAGTGAGTGAGGGAGGGAGGGAGTGAGGGAGTGAGTGAGTGAGTGAGTGAGTGAGTGAGTGTGAGGGAGTGAAAAAAATGTGAAAGCGGGGTTGTTATAAAGTGTGGGGATGTGTGTGTATGTGTGTGTGTGTGTGTGTGTGTGTGTGTGTGTGTGTGTGTGTGTGTGTGTGTGTGTGTGTGTGTGTGTGTGTGTGTGTGTGTGTGTGTGTGTGTGTGTGTGAGAGAGTGGGAGTGAGGGAGTGAGGGAGTGAGGGAGCGAGAGAGTGAAAAAAAAGAAGTGAAAACGGGGTTGTGTCAAAGCAGGGTTGCATCAAAGCAAGCCCAAAGAAAGTGGGGTTGTATCCAAGATGGGTTGTATCAAAAGCGGGGTTGTATGAAAGCGGGCTTGTATGGTTGTATGAAAGCGGGAAGGCGGAGGAAACCGGTCATCACTGCCAGGAGTTGTAAAGTGGCAGTTCTAGTAACTTTTGTTTATTAAATGTGGCCTTGGAAAGACGTCACGATGAGCTTCATCATTGGATTCACTAATCTTGCCATCTTTTGTCAGGCTAGATGTCACGACAATCATCAACGACTCTTGCATGACAAATTTAAAAAGAATTTGACAAATTTAAATCACATTATATCACTCAACAATGACTATTAAATTGATGAGAGTTTATACACATGTGTAAATTAAGGGCTAAAGAAAATATACTTCAGGAAATGCGTGAAGGGTAAATCAAGAACCATATTCTTCCCTCAGTTAAAGAGCAAAGTTTTCTCTACTATGACATTCACTAATATTAAGGGAAGGGTAGGGAAGGAGTTATGGCTAGGAGTTAGGGATCTTTGTTCCTTTCACATTTCTTTATACTTTTTCACATTTCTCCTTATTCATTCTAATTCTTGCTTGTTCTTTATTTCTCTCTTTCTTCATCTGTCTGTCCAAGAAGTGAATTATTGCAGAGATTTTTCTGGAAGGTTCACTTGGCTGCGCCTGGATGGGTTTGAGGGTTGTGTAGTAGCGGCTGAAACCCGAATCCTATCCAGGTTCCTCCTGATGACTCCATCTTTGCTTATTCGGGTTCCTCCTGATGACTCCAATGTCGTATTTGGTTTTCCCTTCATTGATGTAGTGAACTTGTGATGTGAATCACTGTTTGTTTGTTTTCTTCCTTTCTTGTTTGTCTGGGCGATATCTTAGCCATGGTTGGTGCTAGGAAGCTGAAATTTAGACACGACAATGACCAAGTGAGTTTGCTAAAAAGGTATTTTTGATTTATTGATTAATTAATTAATCGATGAATTATTTAATTTTCCAATGAATTACATATTTTTCAAAAAGTTACAGATTTGGATGAAACAGTGGTGGTTCAAGTATACTATTATCCAATTGATTCAAAAAATAACTATTTTACGATTATTATCTATTAGCCTCTGTTGGACTTGGTCCGAAACAGTGGCTTATGGCTTGGGTCTCTTCTGTCCGTTCGTCCATTCACAAACATATCTCGGAGAAGTATGGACCGATTTTGTTCACAGTTGGTACAAAGACAACACATGATGGTATACATATTGTCGCGTGACTACCCTTGGTGAACACCGTAGGGTAACACGGATGACCGATTGCGAGACTTTACACTCCCGAGGCGAAAACTCAATGGCGGATTCAAGCTCAACACAAAGTTAAACGCGCGGGAGGCCAGACGCAACGAGCTCCACAGCCTTATCTATTAAAATGAAACACCCAGGAAACTGCGTTCAAATATGTACAGAAAATAATATAAGGATTTATTATTGAAAAGTAATAACAGTGAAAAAAACACGCGCCGGTAATACTAATAACTAAATCGGGACGTCCCCACACGACTGATATCAAACACAAAACGAGGGAGATTAATTACGAAAAGAACACGTCACGTCGTTCAAAATGTACGCGGATTCGGGCTTATCTGGTCTTTCGTCGTCTTTGTGGCTGCCGTCCAACACCGCTCCTTTCGGCCCGATCGCACACCTCGCTCCAAGTTCCACGGCCCTCTGCGTCCGCCTCCAAGCACCACCAGGCCTCGTCGGTCCAACGGCCCACACACACCACGAGCTCCTTTGCTCCAACGGTCCACCGCAGGGCTGCACGAAGCAACCAAAACCAAGTGCCAACTGCCAACTGCAACGAGCTGTGGTCACGAATGTTCAACGAACCGTGTCCTGTGCCAACTCCGACGAACTGTGCAACGAACCGTGTCCTGTGCCAACTGCCACGAACTCTGGTACGGAACTGTAACAACGAACTCTGCGACTCAACTCTCTCAACTCTGGACTCCACTCGAACTCTGGACTCCACTCGAACTCCGAAATGGCGTCCGACCGTCGCCTATATTGGTGGCCGATGACGTCACATTGGCGCGCTCCTCAGCCAATCATAGCCTCCCAACTCGCCCAGGTCACGCCCTCTGCGGCATGCGACTCCTGACATCTCCCGTCCGTGACCCCGCGGTCCTGGTGTAACACGTGCCAGCGAGGTTGGTAGGCCTTTGAGGTGCGCAGGCGAGGTTTGTAGGCCTTGGAGGTGTAAACGGTGGCGGTGTATTGTGGCGGTGTTCTTGGCCTGGTGGTGCCCATTTATTACGAAGTCAATGTCAGGGAAAGGGAATTATTTAATGTTGCACTAAGGACCTAACTAATGTTTATGTGGTTTGCAGTGCCATAAAGGACAAAGGTTTGATTACTAGGTGATACTCACAGGGGCGTTACCTTTAATCCCTCACTATTTAACACTCGAATCTCCAGGTAGATCCACACTCATACATCTTACCCCGACAACCGCCTGAACATCAATAACTTATTACATGTAGAGTCCCTGTCACGACAGCCGAATACCTACCTATTCAGATCTACCTAGCTCTAGATATTGCATTACCAAATTCATAACACAGCCCCCCCCCTGGAACCGTAGCTCCTGCAAGGTTCACCGCAGGGCTACCATTCCAGCCTTAACACTTACTGTCACACACTTAATTAACCTATGAAATAAATCAGGAAGGGCTGTGGGAAGTGAGTCGGACTACCTACCTACACTTCCTTAACATGCTGAACCCCTTAACCATCATGCAAGTATGTACATCTTCTTCGTTGTTCCTGTGGAGGGAGGAAACAACAACACACAACACTAACTTAACCACAAAACTTAACCATCTTTCCAAAACTCAAAACTCTAACCTTTGTACATACCCCGGTCTACAGACCGCGTCCCCCGGTGGATGCCACAAGACTCAACCTTACCTGCGGGGCCATCCCCAATGCATCCCCCTAAATTTCCTCGGGCCCTGTCCAGATGTTACAGGTGAGTGACATGGCTCGGTGGATTTCGCCCACATTCATGCTACACAGACCCCTTAACCACTCATTCTCATTCCATAGGTCATCAAGGCATTTCAAAAATCAACAAAGCACTTATTCCCAATACACCCCCTGCAGGACCATGGCATTGATGTCATTCACGTGTGTGTGCATTCCTCAACTAGGCAGCGGGGAGGTACCGCACAAAAAGATGGTGGGGGGCACATCAGGCTGTGGTGCCCGCAGTCCCAAAAACAAGTCAACCGACTTACAAGTTCATTGCCCCCCCCCCTTTACCTCTTGGCCCCGTGACAGCCCAACAGCCCCTTTCCGCCGTTACCTCGCCGGTGAGGGTCTCCACACACACCAGGCTCCTTTGCCTCCTGCTTTCGCGCAGCAACACGGGTCACCGGGGGACTTCCTCACCCCGCGGCGCCCAACCAGACCCTCCACCGACGAGCTCCAATTTCCAGTTACCACCGGCTGCCAGGGGTAATTGCCGCAGAGGGGGGCCCGCAGGCATCGCTCCTCAGAGCTTGCTCTGTACCTGCGGACACACACACCTTCCCCACCCATGGTCCCCAAAACACACTTCCTCCCCCGCTGCCATTCAATTCTCCACACAACTCAGCACAATTCAGTACAATTCCATAGATGGTGTAAAAGGTGTTACAAGGCTTGCCATGGCCTGCCAATGTGAAATCCCATTCACAGTTCGAATCATTGAATCCTTACACATTTCCATTAGCACATTTCCAAAAAGCACAATTTATCGCCCCTCATTATCGCCAATAATCATCACTCACTCTCCAGGTTCCACTCTCACGACCACATCAAAACACCTAACCACAACACAAAAACATACGCCACCCACAAGACACTGTGGCTCCCATTCCATCCCCTCACCGGCCATGTCATCACTCGCTCTCACCTCCCAACTCCAAATTACATGTCCCCAATTTCCCAAAGCAAATCCTGAAGCCTGGGACAGTACTCCTCAAAACACTCACCTCAAGTGCAGGTAGTTGCAGGTTGGTCAGGTTCAAAGGTGCCATCCACCCATACAATTCCCAAAATTTCACATTGGGCCAACCAAATACTTCCAAATTTCTCTTTTGTCCCCACTACACTGGCAGGTATGTGGATCCGCATCCAACGGTGATCATCACTACACTACCTGTGGCCACGACAGCTCTGCACCTCTACCGTGCAAGGGTCACCGGGACAAGGTGAGCAGTCAAAACGCCAACATGGCCCATGAGTGTCCATAAGGGCACGACCCACCATCCATCCTTCGGCCCCCCTGCGAGGAACACAGCTGCAGCAGCCCCAGCTGGCCAATGTGGTGAGCACTTGCTGCCACAACACACACTACCGCACACACAACCTCGGCCCTGGGGGGCACGGTCGCAGTGCGTGGCATCCCTACAGCCACGTCCCCTGCACCTCCCCATCATCCCCCAGTCCGACTACAGAACTGCAGCCCCCCAGTGCTCACCCACACTTGACCACACCAAGGTCCAGTCAACAGCCATGCTCCACCAGGAGACCCACCCAGAAGACATGGTCCACACACCTCGGACACGCACAGCACCACGTTGACCCTCAGGCTACACAACTACATCCCCATCATCCCGCGTCCCAAATATCAGCACAGTTGCCCCCGCAACCAGATGAAAGCTGTGTCTTGCTACCCTATTAATTTCATCACAGCCTCCAACACTTTGGTCTACACACCTGGATCAATAATGGCGTCACTGTACAGTGTCCACCATGGCATTTCTAAATCCACCCTTAAATTTCCATCTAACCCACAGATTACCCATGCCAACCATTTGTCACATTTCACTAACCTCACCAAAGAAGGATGCTTTGCCATACACATGCCAGCCGAGCATGGCCCATATGCTCGGCTCGTTACACATCTCCCGATTCACATCCCCATGGCTCTCTTCCCAACCCGAGAGTCCATAAATCATACCGGAGCATCTGTGGAAGGTCACTCACACCATCACGTTCCACAGATGCCCCAATGGTTGTCCGGCAGGCCATCTCCATCCCTGTCCATTCGGTTTGACCCGCGTCCATAGACCAACCACCATGCCAGGTCACCACATGCTGGTTGTCCCAGAGTCCTTGGAGGAGAGTGCCAGGCCGCATGCCCGGGTGGTCACCACATCAGTCCCAACCTGGCCATCTGCGGTGCCACCACCAAAGCGCGACCCACAACACCTCCCCCTAGTGGTCCTCAATATTTGCCATCCCAGGCTTGAGAAACCACCTCGGACCTCCCTGGAGGTCTTAACCCCCACCAGGGTCCGGTGACCCTGCCGGCCCGAGCCACCAGCTCGGACGGCGCCCCGACGGACAAGGGACGCCACACTCCACCAGACCCCCCGTGGGACCCAGGTCGTACCTCGACACCCAAGGCTGGACCCCACGTCCAAATCTCGCCATCACAGCCCCCCATCTGGCTGGCATACCCAAATTTTGAAAGGGGCAACTTTTGCCCGAGGCCATCACCCATGACCTCTCCATGTCCAAATCCCGCAGCCCGGGGACCAATCCCCACCATGGCTGCTCCAAATCAATTTCCCATTGTAATTTTATTTTACATTTTATTTTACAAATTTTCATTCCCATTGCCAACCCGCAGCTGCAGGGAACAACCTCTACCACCGGTTGTTCTGCCCCTCCCTGCAGTTGATCCAAATTCCCTACAGGGACCAAATCTCCAGAAGCTCTATCTCCCGATCCTCCAAGATCCAAATCCAGCCCGGAGCCAACACACTCCCCCAACTGGTTGTCCAATTTTGGAGCCTCTGTTTCCAAATAGCAGTGTACAGTGAGCGTCCCCTCGGTCATTCCAACCACCTCCTCGGACCAACTCACCTCTTCCCCCAGACTCCTTTGGGCCTGAACAAGCTCTACCTCCATGGGACTGTCACAGGTCTCCAGCCGCTGGATCAAATCATCCTCAATAAATACCCGGTCCGGCTCTATCGCATGGACCCCCAAAAACTCTACCCCCTCTTGCTCCGCACCACCGCCCTGGTGCTGCACAATTCCAAATTCATCCCCCGGTTGGGGTGTTGTGACATCCACACGGTCCCGATAAACAACCAGGCCAGAATGTGGGAAACATTCCCCATTACAACTCTCACATTCCAAATTTCCTTCCCCGCTCACCTGTGGACACTCCCTGCTCACCTGTGGACACTCCACGTTTACCTGCAGGCATTCCCCATCTACCTGTACACATTCCCCATCCACCTGTGGACATTCCCCATCCACCTCTGCACCTGCAGTCTCCCTATTTACTTCAATTGCCATTCCCTGTGCAATTCCCAATTTTGCCATTCCCGGCTCCTGAGCCCCGTGCACATCTGCATGGGCCGTACTCTCTCCCATTCCCAATTTAGCTTCCCCCAGCTGCTGTGCCATTTCCCCAATTTTTCCTTCCATACTGTTTTCTAACCCCTCTAACCCATTTTTCACCTCTTTTATCCCGTTGTCTAACCCCTCACCGGTACCCCTCGCTTCGTCCCTCCTTGCCCCCAATTTTTCACTCCGAGCCCTCGCTTCGTCCCTCCTTGCCCCCAATTTTTCACTCCGAGCCCTCGCTTCGTCCCTCATTACCTCCATTTGGTTCTCCAATCGCTCACTCTGAGCCCTCATGTCTCCCCGAATTTCTGCAAGGTTTCGCTCACCCTCGGCCCTCTGAGCATTTATTAAATTTACTATGGTCTGGAGATCTATCGGGGCCGTCCCAGCGGCGGGGAAAGTTCCAACGCTATCCTCCTTATCCCCCATTTCCGGCTCACTCCCGACGCTGACGGAGGCCTCGCTGCGTACTTCCATCTCGTCAATTTCCGACATCCGCTTTCCGGAAGATTGTTTCCCGCGCGCGTATTTATTTTAATAATTCCAGTAACACAATTTAAATTTGACGAAGACGCGATATCGCGCTCCGTATGCCCAATTGATTACTAAATTTCTCCGCCTCGCCTATAACAATTTTGCGTTCGAACGTCGGGCGCAATGTACGCCCGACCGTGTCGATGTCGCCCCGCGGACAAAAAAATTTGTCCGACCGTGTCGATGTCTCGCCGCGGACAAAAAAATTTGTCCGACGGGTTCAAATCCTACACTCCTGACACCACTTGTCGCGTGACTACCCTTGGTGAACACCGTAGGGTAACACGGATGACCGATTGCGAGACTTTACACTCCCGAGGCGAAAACTCAATGGCGGATTCAAGCTCAACACAAAGTTAAACGCGCGGGAGGCCAGACGCAACGAGCTCCACAGCCTTATCTATTAAAATGAAACACCCAGGAAACTGCGTTCAAATATGTACAGAAAATAATATAAGGATTTATTATTGAAAAGTAATAACAGTGAAAAAAACACGCGCCGGTAATACTAATAACTAAATCGGGACGTCCCCACACGACTGATATCAAACACAAAACGAGGGAGATTAATTACGAAAAGAACACGTCACGTCGTTCAAAATGTACGCGGATTCGGGCTTATCTGGTCTTTCGTCGTCTTTGTGGCTGCCGTCCAACACCGCTCCTTTCGGTCCGATCGCACACCTCGCTCCAAGTTCCACGGCCCTCTGCGTCCGCCTCCAAGCGCCACCAGGCCTCGTCGGTCCAACGGCCCACACACACCACGAGCTCCTTTGCTCCAACGGTCCACCGCAGGGCTGCACGAAGCAACCAAAACCAAGTGCCAACTGCCAACTGCAACGAGCTGTGGTCACGAATGTTCAACGAACCGTGTCCTGTGCCAACTCCGACGAACTGTGCAACGAACCGTGTCCTGTGCCAACTGCCACGAACTCTGGTACGGAACTGTAACAACGAACTCTGCGACTCAACTCTCTCAACTCTGGACTCCACTCGAACTCTGGACTCCACTCGAACTCCGAAATGGCGTCCGACCGTCGCCTATATTGGTGGCCGATGACGTCACATTGGCGCACTCCTCAGCCAATCATAGCCTCCCAACTCGCCCAGGTCACGCCCTCTGCGGCATGCGACTCCTGACATCTCCCGTCCGTGACCCCGCGGTCCTGGTGTAACACGTGCCAGCGAGGTTGGTAGGCCTTTGAGGTGCGCAGGCGAGGTTTGTAGGCCTTGGAGGTGTAAACGGTGGCGGTGTATTGTGGCGGTGTTCTTGGCCTGGTGGTGCCCATTTATTACGAAGTCAATGTCAGGGAAAGGGAATTATTTAATGTTGCACTAAGGACCTAACTAATGTTTATGTGGTTTGCAGTGCCATAAAGGACAAAGGTTTGATTACTAGGTGATACTCACAGGGGCGTTACCTTTAATCCCTCACTATTTAACACTCGAATCTCCAGGTAGATCCACACTCATACATCTTACCCCGACAACCGCCTGAACATCAATAACTTATTACATGTAGAGTCCCTGCAAACATATCTCGGAGAAGTATGGACCGATTTTGTTCACACTGGTACAAAGACAACATATGATGGTATACATATGCACATCATTTTTTTTGCGATGTGATCAAAGATGACCGACTGGCGGCCAAAAACCCGATATTGACCACGTCCTCAACCATTTCTCAGACATGCATTTACCGATCTTCTTCAAACTTGGCACACAGATGAATGATGGGTTACATATGCACGTTTTTTGTATTCGAGATCAAATCCCAGATGGCCGAATGGCGGCGATTTTGTTACTTAGACGTGTCCTCAACCATTTATCGGACATGCATGGACCGATTTTGTTCAAACATGGCACAAGCAGAGCACATGATGGCGTAAACGTGCACCTCATTTATTTTGCGATCTGATCAAAGATAGCTGACTGGTAAGAGTGGCGCAAAGATAATACGTGTACATATGCAGATGTTTTTTGTAATTTGACCAAAGATGACCGACTGACGGCCTTTATCTCTGTACAGCAAAATTACTAAAACCATGGAGGCTATGCCATCTATTCTTGTTTATTTTTCTTCTTGTTTATTTTACTTATGACTTTTTATTTATTTTAAGTATGCAATTAATCAATTGTACACCGCTCCCTCCCAATTACAATTCCGTCTCCATGTGCTGCAAAGCGGCACGCACTGGAGGATATGTTATGTATTTATCTGGCATGGGGGTGGTGTACTTTGAATATAGCTCTACTTGTTTTGGTTTTTCTTTAGGGAATATTGCTTTAGAAATGTCAGCTTCAACAGAGAAACAATTTCACATAGAAATGCCATTTACCCTTCAAGATGATGGATAAGGTTCTTTGAGATGGATGATACTGGATTAAAATATCTGATGCTGAGCAGAATGTAGCACATGATAATCTTCCAGGAAATGGCTTGTGCTGCCATGTACATGTTGAGAATTTAACAAAACAGTTAAAGACTCCATCAAATATCACCAGATGGCACCAGGCTTCAATGAGCTTCTAGTAACTGATGTATATGCATACTGTTACTCACGTTACCAAATATAGCCCCTCTTGTTGTACAATGCCAGGACTGTATATGAGCACAATTCTTTTTTCACTACATTATACACAAAAGGTAGAAGGAAGAAGAGCAGCATCTTAGTTTTCTGAACTATGATTCAAGAGAAAGACAAAAAAAATCTCATCATTACTCTTCACAGAGCATCAATCACACCCATATTCTGCTCCAGATCCAAGACATGGAAAAGAATAGCCACAAGTAAATTATACATCAATGGTTTTGATGGTAGGAACATATAACAAATGTAGATGTTTTGCCAGATCTGCCAAATGAATGACTTGGTGTTCACTATTGACTGTACCCAACTACTTTGGTTCAGTCATCTATGCCGCTACCAAGTCAGCGATGAATCAATCACACTCTTTGCAGATGCCTCTGCTGACTGGAAGCATACAAGAGGTAGACAGCACACCAGATGGACAGACAACTTGACTCCACTTCTGAAGTGCATCAGTTTAACTTGGCATGAGGCAATGCAAGTGGGTACAATACAGGCTAGCCTGGAGACCCTTCATTACTGCAGCTATGTTGCAGCAACGACATGCTCGATGATGATGACGATATGATGAACCTCCAGGGCCACTGCATGAGCGGCACAGCTGCATCCCCAGCAAATTATGCTACCATCAGCTATGCGCTACAAACAAAAGACGACAACGACGACATAAATCTCCTCCATACCTGCTGGAAGACATCTGGCCCCTCATCAAAGTCAACCATAGCAAAAAAAAGTCTGTTGGAGAAGGAGCCAGAGTATCGCCAAGAGTTGGCGAGTATCTGCATCTCCTCGCTTGCATGTCTGTTTCACATGTTCCAGGGAAAGAAAAGAAAGAAAAAAAAAAATAAAAATAAAAATGAAATACAAGTGGAAATAACTGGACAAAAAAAAACAAAGGAAAAGACCATGAATTATTTCACACAGCCCACAATCCGCAGACGTCCAAAAGACAGATACCTGCACACGACACACTGCCGCTGTGGTTCTAGGGCTGTGAACATCACCACTACAGAGTAGTTCCTGGGTGGAGACTTGACGTAGCGGCGGAATTTGTCTCCATTCAGACGGATCACCGAGCGTCGGGATGTCCAATCCATGAGCTGCTGAACCTTCTCAGAGAGCAACATCTGGTGGTGGGGAGTGGCAGCATTGACATCGATCACATGGTGAGCCGACACATGAGGGATGAGATTAATAAAAAGGTCCATCGGGTGGGAGAAATGATCGCAAAACAGAGTAGCATGATAAATAGTCTCCAGTGATGAAAAATATTTCGAACTAGTTTCTTTTTTTGTCCACGCTACAATTATTAATCAGCTTCAAAATTGCAGCCTTTCATCAAAAAAGTGTGCCACTGAAATATCAGTAATGTTGTCGATGCATGTTATTTCTTTCATTCTTCTATCACAATGCCCCTTTTAGACTACCACGGCACTCTCGTGGATCGCTCTCTTGCTCTGCATATCAAAACTCCGTCAGTATATCCTGATTTAGTGGTGCTCATATGCAGTCAAATTATTCTCAATTTCAGTTGATTTAGCATTCTTTAAGTCATTGTCTCATGGATGCTCCCCTTTTCTCCACTCTAACTAGTTAAACCTACCGCATTCGCACCTTCATCTGTTCACAGTATTATTTGTTGGGTTCATTTGGGGCTGGATAATCAAATTACAAGTTGTACGCATACACACAAGCTGCTGCACTATCCTGCTGTTATGGTACTTGCGATGAGGATACATTTCCCTTCAAAAAAAAAAGAAAAGAAAAATGAAGTGTGAATAGTGTGAAGTCGATGGCGGGCCATCAGCAAATCCCCACGCTTCCCGTCCAAAGCAAAGGCGAAAGATGGCAAAAGGTTCCAACAGGAACGGCCCAATATAAAATTTTGAGTTCAAAAATCCTCCCCCCCTCCCCCCCCCCCACCCCCGGGTGTCAAATTCCCCAAAAAACATTACATATTTCACATGTCTGCCAATGGTGATTGCATATACAGTACAAAGTTTCCTATGAAAATGATTTAAAATGTGCCTGTAATTGCATTTTTCAGTATTTGACCTTTGGAACCCACCCCAAGGGGACATGCCAAAATGACACTGCTCTTGCACCTTCATGCCATGTGATAATCATAACTACCAACCAAGTTTAGTGAATTTCTGCCCAATCGTTTGAGATAGTGTGATGGACAGACGGACAGGCAGACAGAGATGGACGGAGCAGATTACAGAACCCACCTGTTTTTTTGTTTTTTTTAAGCGTGTGGATAAGAAAGCAGGAGATATGAAGTCATGAATAACAGAACATGCTGGGAGCAGCCAAGATGCGTTAAGCCACATCATTACAATCCCTTTCGGACAACTCTTCATTTGACAACACACGAAAAAAAGGAAAACTAAAAGGGCAGTTTGGATTGCCTGGGGGAGCAGTTTGGATGAGCTCTGCCGAAAGTCGTATTTTTTGGCATAAAATAAGGAACAGTCTCAGCTGGCTATGAAAATTCTGGTCGAGACGACATAAGTCAGTCGACCAACCTTAACTGGTGACACAGGCAGGCAGCCAACCACACATTTAATCAGCTACACATGACTAGTCAGAAAAACAAAGCAGACAGTGACAGCCAACCAGCCAGCCCGTAACACAGTTGATCAGAGACATTCATTACAACCCCGGTGTTCAAAAATGTCATCCATCAGACGCCATTTTTGCTTTCTAAGGAAGCACGACAACACTGAAAATGTATTAATCATGGATGGCAGAGCCTCAAAGCAACCTTCATTAAACGGCAATTTTAAAACTTTCGTCATTAATACCACATCCGACGAAACGAATCTATTTTACGACCACATTTCAACTTGTATTTGGAAGCAAGTTGAACTATACCATAGACTAGAGTCCAGAGTACACCTTTCCGTCCGTCCGGACTTTTACTGTCGCAAAAAGCTCGATACACAGTGTGATTACTTTCAACACAATTGCGGACATTGGGACAACCTCTCCGTCCATTCCAATTAAGCGCCCTCCAACACACATGGACAGAGACCTTCACTCACCTACATACTTCACTCACGAAGTAACAAAAAGCCAGTCACAACGATGGCAAGAAAAGTTTCACGGACAATGTGTGTAACTACCAGTTACGTTACACACTTGGGAGTAACTCAAGTCAACAACTGACGTACGTTATAGCAATTCTTATTCCGGTCATACACAGGGTGGCGGAAAGGTCAGGAGCCAGATAGGGTCTTGGTCACCGGACTTTAGGCCTCCCAGTTTCTTTCTGTGGGAGCATCTCAAGTCAGCCGTCCCAGAAAGAACAAATGAAGGAAAATAAACCATATGAGTTTGAAAGATCAGTATTGAGATGACAAGAAATATCCAATGCATGTGTACGTACAATCAAACTAGAGAGGTTCCAGGGAACTTGAACTCAACTGGTCTATATCAATATGGTTAGAATATGCATAATATAACCACAAACTATATAGTTTATATGTGCTAAAAATATATGACAAAAATTGATTTTCAATATGGCCGCCCTGCCACGCCCAAATGCAATCCCAAACTAGTTTATGTCTTAAAGATGCTGCATAACAAGTTTCATCAAATATCATCAATATTTGTGACTTTTAGAGCGTAGACGTCGAATTGTTTACAGACGACAGACAGACAGACAGACGACGGACACTGGGTGTCGACAAAAACTCAGCTGGACATAGTCCAGTTGAGTTAAAAATGGCTGCATGTTAATGGCCAACAACTCAAACATTTACTCCAATTACCTCCACCACCAACGGAGGAGGGAGATTATGTTTTCACCCCTGTCTGTCTGTCTGTCTGTCTGTCTGTGAGCAGGATATCTCAAAAAGGCATTCTACAGATTTGGAGGAGACTTGGTGGACAGGTTGGTTGTGTAATAAGGGACAATTTATTAACTCAACTGGACTATGTCCAGCTGAGTTTTTGTCGATACCCAGTGTCCGTAGGTCTGTCTGTCTGAAAACAATTCGACGTCTACGCTCTAAAAGTCACAAATATTGATGAAATTTGATGAAACTTGTTATGCAGCATTTTTAAGACATAAACTAGTTTGGGATTGCATTTGGGCATGACACGCCCAAAAATGGGCGCGGCAGGGCGGGTATATTGAAAAATCAATTTTTGTCATATTTTTAGCACATATAAACTATATAGTTTGTGGTTCTATTATGCATATTCTAACCATATTGATATAGACCAGTTGAGTTCAGGTTCCCTGGAACTTCTAGTTCGACTTTGGTGAATATCCGGATGATATAATTTTTTAAATTTCATTCTTCACTATTGAGAGATACGGCCAAAAATGATATACAGTATAGTACAATATCTCAAAACGTTATGAACGGATTCAGACGAAATTTGGAGGACAGGTTGAGTGTGTGACAAGTACTAATCGATTTGATTTTCATAAAGATCTGAATATGGATTCGGACATGAGGTTTATTTAATTTTTTAAGTGATTATTTACCAGAGAGAGATCGGGTGGAAAGTGATAAATAACATGATATTTAAAAACGTTATGGACGAGTTATGAATAAGGGTAATTCCAAAGCGTGTAATTCCAAAGCGTGCAATCCCACAGCGTGCAATCCCAAAGCGTGTATTCCCAAAGCGTGTATTCCCAAAGCGTGTATTCCCAAAGCGTGTATTCCCAAAGGGTGTAATTCCAAAGGGTGCAATTCCAAAGGGTGCAATTCCAAAGGGTGCAATTCCAAAGGGTGCAATTCCAAAGGGTGTAATCCCAAAGGGTGTAATCCCAAAGGGTGTAATCCCAAAGGGTGTAATCCCAAAGGGTGTAAAACTAAAGGGGGTAATTCTAAAGGGTAATGCTAAAGGGTAATGCTAAAGGGTAATGCTAAAGGCTAATTCTAAAGGGTAATTCTGAAGGGTAATTCTGAAGGGTAATTCTAAAGGGTAATTTTAAATGGTAATTTTAAAGTGCAATTCTGAAGGGCAATTCTAAAGGGCAATTCTAAAGGGCAAATCGAAAGGGCAAATCGAAAGGGCAACTCTAAAGGATAATTCCAAAGGGTAATTATTAAAGGGTAATTCTAATGGGAAATTTTAAAGGATAATTCTAAAGGGCAATTCTAAAGGGTGACAATTGACGATTGTGACGTGACGATTCTAAAGGGCAATAAAGGGTAATTTCAAAGGGTAATTTTAAAGGGTAACTATAAAGGGTAATTTAAAAGGGTAATTTAAAAGGGTAATTTAAAAGGGTAATTTAAAAGGGTAATTTAAAAGGGTAATTTAAAAGGGTAATTTAAAAGGGTAATTTAAAAGGGTAATTTAAAAGGGTAATTTAAAAGGGTAATTCTAAAGGGTAATTCTAAAGGGTAATTCTAAAGGGTAATTCTAAAGGGTAATTCTGAAGGATAATTCTAAAGGATAATTCTAAAGGCTAATTCTAAAGGATAATTCTAAACTATAATTCTAAAGGGTAATTCCAAAGGGTCATCTTTGACCAAACCCTCTCCTTCGACAAATACACTAAACAGATCACAAAGACAGCCTTCTTTCACCTGAAAAACATTGCCCGTCTCCACTCATCCCTCTCCTCCACGGCTGCAGAAACCCTCATCCACGCCTTCATCACCTCCCGTCTGGACTACTGCAACAGCCTCCTCTATGGTTCACCCTCAATAATCACCAATAAACTCCAATACATTCAGAACTCCGCTGCCCGTCTACTCACCCATTCCCGGACCCGTGACCACATCACCCCCGTCCTTTACAAGCTTCACTGGCTCCCCATCCCCCAGAGAACCCAGTACAAAATCCTCCTGTTGACATACAAAGCCCTCCATAACCTGGCCCCATCCTACCTGGCTGACCTCCTCTCCAGACACACTCCCCACCCGCAACCTCCGCTCTGCTGGTACCAAACCTCCTGACCCCCCCCATCCGGACCAAATTCAGATCCTGGGGGGACAGGGCCTTCTCCATCGCTGCTCCCACCCTCTGGAACTCACTACCTCACACCATCAGAGACTCCTCCTCACTCACCACATTCAAAACATCACTAAAGACCCACCTGTTCAACACTGCATTCAACATTCAACCCACAGCATTTAACCCCTGACTCTTCTCTTCTCTTCTCTTCTCCTTCTCCCTCCTTTTGCTTTAAATATTTCCCTATTGATTCTTGTCTTTTTGCAATTGTTGTTTTCTATGTATTGTTATGCATTATGTTTTGTACTCTGTCAAAGCGCCTTTGGGCTTCTTGAAAAGCGCTATATAAAATAAATGAATTATTATTATTATTATTATTATTAATTCTGAAGGGTAATTCTCATGGAAAATTCGAAAGAGTAATTTTAAAGGGCAATTCTAAAGGGTAATTCTAAAGGGTAATTCTAAAGGGTAATTTCAAAGGGGAAATTTCAAAGGGGAATTTCAAAGAGGGAATTCTCATGGAACATTCTAAAGGGTAATTTTAAAGGGCAATTCTAAAGGGTAATTCTAAAGGGTAATTGCTAAAGGGCAATTCTAAAAGGTAATGCTAAAGGGTAATTTTAAAGGGCAATTCTAAAGGGTAATTCTAAAGGGTAATTGCTAAAGGGCAAGTCTAAAATGTAATGCTAAAGGGTAATTCTAAAGGGTAATTCTAAAGGTAATTGCTAAAGGGCAATTCTAAAAGAGTAATGCTAAAGGGGTAATTCTAAAGGGTAATTCTAAAAAGGTAATTTTAAAGGGCAATTCTAAAGGGTAATTGCTAAAGGGCAAGTCTAAAAGGTAATGCTAAAGGGTAATTCTAAAGGGTAATTCTAAAGGGTAATTCTAAAGGGTAATTCTAAAGGGTAATTCTAATGGGTAATTCTAATGGGTAACTCCAAAGGGCAATTCTAATCGGTAACTCTAAAGCAGGGGTTCTTAACCTGTGGTCCATGGACCCTTTGGGGTCCGTGGATGGGCTTCAGGGGGGTCCGTGAACCAGGCGCATAAAAATTATTTAAAATTTATATTTCGCTGGCTTTTTATAAAAAGTTTTATTTTTTGTCTATGTACAGGATGGTATGTACTTATTCTTGCTTACTGAAGACTAGTAGATCTGTAAGACTAGTAGATCAGGATTTTCAGCACTTGTTACCATCAAAACGAAAAGTAGAAATCGATTGGATGTCAAACATGACATGCGTGTTGCCTTGTCAAAGACCACTCCCCAATTTCATCTTCTTGTTGAAGCCAAACAACAACAGCCTTCTCACTGAAATGTACTTTTGAACAGAATTCAAGTTTATTTTTTGTTTAATTTGCACAATTTGGACATATTTCATTTTATTCAAGGAATGGTCATTGATTTTTTGCATGAAAAAAGTGAGATATATTCTTTGTAAATGTTTTTTTTTTTAAATTCTGATTATGACGGTCATGTGAAGGAAATAATTTTCTGATGCAATAAAATTTATTCATTGTATGCAAAAATTTTGTGTGTATGTGCTTACTAGCAGAAGTACCGCGCATTGCCGGGCGGAGGGAGGGGAGGGGAGGGAGGAAGGGAGGGGAACGGGGGGGAGTGGGAGGGGAGGGGAACGGGGGGGGGAGGGGTAGAAGAGTGGGAGGGGGAGGGGGAGAGGGGAGAAGAGGGAGGGGGAATGGGGAGGGTGAGGGATGGGAGGGTGAGGGGATGGGGAGGTGAGGTGGGAGGGAGGGGAGGGGCGGGAGGGAGGGAGTGGAGGGGAGGAGGGAGGGTGGGGAGTGGAGGTGGGAGGAGGGAGGAGAGGTGGGGAAGGGAGGGAGTGGGAGGGATGTGGGGAGGGGTGAGGGGAGGGGAGGGGGGGAGATGGGGAGGGGAGGTGGGAGGGGGAGGGGAGGGTGGAGGGCCGGAGGGGAGGGGAGGGGGGAAAGGGGGAGGGGAGGGGAAGGAGGGGAGGGTGGAGGAGGAAGGGAGGGTGGAGGGGGAAAGTGAAGGGGGGATGGAGGTGGGTGATGGGAGGGAAGGGGGAGGGAAGGGGATGGCCAGTCAACAATGACATTGCAGTTCTCCATGGTCGAGAGAGCAGCACAACAATCGGACATAGTCCTGCATATTCGCAACAGCACACGAAGCGGATTTTTGGAGACTCACCGATCCTGTGACGTCCTCCAGTACACTGGTGTTGCCGAGGCGGGGGGAAGGGGAGACCCGTACATTCCCAACCCGTAACATTCGCCCTCTCGACTCAAGCTCACTCGGACAAAAGCCTCGCACAAATTACACCGTGAAGAGCCCAATGGTCATGTCTATGCCACAAATCACGGGGCGCACTGAATTGAAAATATATAGAACGCTCATACTCCGTGAAAAGTGAAGCCGCCGTGTCACCATCTTGGTCATGCACGACCTCGACCAACTCGCTTCGCGGATCTCGTTTTGTGCGGCAATAAACTGCTCCAATCGGTTACGGAAGGTTGTGGAAAGACGTTTCACAGCTGTTTCAAAGACATTTAATTCATATCGCACAAAATCGATACAAAACACGATCGCATAAAAGGTGAAGTGACGTGTGACGGGATGGAACATCACGTGATCGCTCTGAGCGAATCAATGAGCTGCTCTGGAGCCGGCTGAGATTAGCGGATACTTGCTGAAATGCGCTGAGGTAAATATGAATAAAAAATATGGATCGTCAAATATTTTGAGTTCGGCCATGTTCGTCTCCCACGCTCAATGGCCATGTCTATGTCAAATATCAAGCACGTAAGCCTCTCCGTTTAGGAGTCTATCGGTAACATCTCTATCTATTCTCTCTCTCTCACACACACACACACACACACACACACACACACACACACACACATCACACACACACACACACACACCACACACACACACACACACACACACACACACACACACACACACACACACACACACAGTTTTATATATATATAGATGTGCATTTTTCTGGGGAGGGGTCTGTAGCTTTCACCAGGTTCTCAAAGGGGTCCATGACTCAAAAAAGGTAAAGAACCCCTGCTCTAAAGGGCAACTCTAAAGGGCAACTCTAAAGGGCAACTCTAAAGGGCAACTCTAAAGGGCAACTCTAAAGGGTAATTCTAAAGGACAATTTTAAAGGGTAATTCTAATGGGAAATTTTAAAGGGTAACTCTAAAGGGTAATTCCAATGGATAATTTTAATGGGAAATTTTAAAGGGTAACTCTAAAGGGTAACTCTAAAGGGTAACTCTAAAGGGTTATTTGTTTGTAGGATTTGCCTCTTCCATATTAAAATTTGTAACTCTTCACTCTCCTCCCTCCCCTTTTCAGTTTTCGTGTCAATTGCTAAAGATGTTATTTTACAAGGCTCGGCCCTGTCACTGTCGTTCACAAACCCCAGCAGGTCTAACATCATCAGGCCGCCAGTCGTACGGCCTGAAATAAGGAATCAGTTTGCAGCCAAAATCTTTATCCACTCAGAAGCAGAAATTCAATCGATCCGTGAAGGCGCCAAAGCGAATCGAGCCGAGCGATGTGGAAAACAACACAGCAGCCAGCATCAGCTCACATGTACAAAATCCGGAACCGACCATTAATGTCGGAATATCAGGGAAATGTCACCCCCTCTCACGCACGTCCTTGGTTTTCTGCGCCTCAGAGAACGCCGCCAGGTAGCAGACGAACGCCACGAAAACGCAGGAAATCTTCCACAGCAACATTCGGTCAATGCTCCGACAACTGCTCAGCGGAAGAACGAGCTCCACGTTACCCGCCAACGTCCTCATCTCCAATTGGATGACTCGCGCAGCCAATCACTGAGTTCCTTGCAAAAAAAAAAATACTTCCGATGAGTAAAAGAAACATCGCGACTGTGGTCCCACACAATGAACGTCTTCAGTTCACTTGTTAATGAAGGAAGTAAGAAAGAAAAGCAACAGCGATTCCACGGTGTTTTACTTCAGTCCTCAGACTCGTAGTATCTATGGTATTGTCACATGACCCCATTTCGCTTATAAATGAGCGCCATGACGTCGCTCGCATCATCGACGGTAGACGTTGTCGAATTGCGCCGGTGACGCAATCCGTTCCTATACGTGATGACGTATCACACGCGTTGACGTTGACTTGTCCGTTTGGAAGCTCTGAGAGTCGCTGTTTTGAAGGCGATCCGAGGTCCGTACGCTTTACGCGGTTCTTTTCGGGGTCTTGTTTCCCGCACTCTTCGCAGCCTCCGCTATTGGCTTTTAGTCACCTGCGGGTGAGTACCGTTCGGGAGTGGTTGGACAAGACCATGAATTGTGATTAAAAGATTCACCGTCTGCGGTCACGCATTCCGTGCGCTCCCTCGATCCACGCTCTCCGCTTGTGTTGTGCGTCTTCCACGACCTGTCTCCGGAGCTCTCCCTCCTCTCCTCACAGCTCACATTCACTCCAGTGGTTGTTCTTTCTGCGTCTTTGCGCTTCACTCTCCACGGTCTCTGCCCCATTCCCATCTTGACATCCATACGTGCGTCGGTGTCGATATACGTCCCGCGGGATGCACGAGCACGGTTCGTTCTCGGAACGGACCGGGCCGGACGGCAGAGCGAGTTCCCCGCGCTCCTTTCTTGCTCCCCTCACACCCCTCACGGCCTCTTGCACTCCCTCTCATTTCCTGCTCCTCTCGCTTTCTTTCTCCCCGAGTCGCCAAGTCTTGTCGCATGGGAATAAGTCTCTTTACCTGATCCTGACACTGCCTAAGGGAATTTGATGTACCAGCATGGCGGGACGCAGCTCAGGTAACATCGCAATGGTTTCAAAAATGTGTTTAAGAACTGCACCTGGCGACATCGCTTTCTGGAGAGACAGCAGCGCAGATCGGTACAGCAAATATATATATATATATAACGTAGGGATTTGCGGCTAAGAATTCACATTGGTAAAAGATAGTACACTGAGTTACACACACACATACATGCATACATGCGCGCACACACACACACACACACACACACACACACACACACACGACACACACACACACACACACACACCACACACACACACACACACATACACACACACACACACACACACACACACAACACAAACACACACACACACCTCGGGCTCAGTGACATAATGGTTAGAGCATCGGGTCTCAGTCTAGGAGGTCGGTGGTTCAAACCCCGGCCAAGTTGTACCTTTAAAAAAGGTGTTCTGCTTTCTTGGTCGATGCTCAGCATATAAAAACAATGCTGGAAAGGCAATGGCAAACCACCCAGTATAGTTCCTCGCCAAGAAACTGCTTCGGCAGCACTGATGCCATGTGGAGGGTATTGTGCATCAAAATAATATATATATATATATATATAGGATTTGCGGCTAAGAAGTAAGTAAGAAGCTAAGAAGTAAGTGTGTGTTCAAAGCGCTCTGACTTGGAACTATCCATCCAAAATAATGGTGGATACATCGTCTACCTGTGCCCACAGATGGAAAATATCATCCCAAAGTAATGGTGGATACATCGTCTACTGTGCCCACAGATGGAAAATATCAATCCAAAGTAATGGTGGATACATCGTCCTACTGTGCCCACAGATGGAAAATATCATCCAAAGTAATGGTGGATACATCGTCTACTGTGCCCACAGATGGAAAATATCATCAAAGTAATGGTGGATACATCGTCTACTGTGCCCACAGATGGAAAATATCATCCAAAGTAATGCTCATTTGGGATGACCATCCACAAGTTTGCCATTCCTCAATCTGGAGCCGTCCTCCAGGGATGGACTTTGGTATCTGAGTCTGTGAAGTAGCCAAGGGGCCGATCTGGCAATGGATACCGCATGGGCACAGTCACCATGTCTGTGCCAGGTTCTCGGGCCGAGGGCTTGGTGAATGAGCAAAGAACCAGATCGTGATTGATTGAGAACCAGATCGTGTTTGTGAATGTGGTTTTATCTTGAACTGCTTGGTGTTGTGGGTTTGTACGTATCTACGTGATGAACTGAAGCGGCTGCATACTTTTCCTAACTCTGCTTGCGTGATTGGAGGTAGAGTAGAGTAGATTATACCAGGGCACAGCTGCATCGGATGTTCAAAAAGTCCTCGAATCTTGACACAATTGTCCCATAAATGCCAAGGTATATTTTTTTTCCCCCAAGACAAGTTTTTGAGGAATATTTTTTCCTTGCTAATCAGATGTACATGCAAGTTGATAAAATAAATAAAAGTTGTTGTTTCTTTCGATTTATTAAGTATTCGATTCCGAGAACTTGTTTGAACGCTTAACGCGTGCTGCTCGAACCATCGGCTCCCGACGGAAAGCGATGGAGGACGAAAACTGTCAAAGGAATGATGTTTATGGCAGGTTGTGGCGGCAGAGGGGGGCGGGGGTGGTGGAGGGAGCGTTGTGCCGGAACATTTGCATATTCGAATCGGTCAGAAAATTGCTCGCATGAAAAGCAAGATGGACATGTGAATTTATAATAGCATATCATCTTTTCGTCACTGTCGACGAAGCCCCCAGCAATTATCGTTTACACCCGTGATATTTTTACCGCCTTGTTATGAAGGTCATGTTTGGTGGGTTTATTCGTTGTAGCATCGCCACTTACTCGGCTGTTTCACCGGGAATGAGGTGGTTTTTTAATTTTTTATTTATTTTTTACTTCAGCGTGAGCTGTGACGGCGCTGTTTTTTTTTTTTTTTTTTTTTTTTTTTTTTTTAACTTCAGCGTGAGCTGTGACAGCGCTGTTTTATTTATTTATTTATTTATTTTTTACTTCAGCGTGGGCTGTGACGGCGCTGTTTTATTTATTTATTTATTTATTTTTTACTTCAGCGTGAGCTGTGACGGCGCTGGTTTTTTTTTTTTTTTTTTTTTTTTTTTACTTCAGCGTGAGCTGTGACAGCGCTGTTTTATTTATTTATTTATTTATTTTTTTACTTCAGCGTGGGCTGTGACGGCGCTGTTTTTATTTATTTATTTTATTTATTTATTTTTACTTCAGCGTGAGCTGTGACAGCGCTGTTTTATTTATTTATTTATTTTATTTATTACTTCAGCGTGGGCTGTGACGGCGCTGTTTTTTTTTTGTTTTTTATTTATTTTTTTACTTCAGCGTGAGCTGTGACGTCGCTGTTTTTTTTTTGTTTTTTATTTATTTTTTTTACTTCAGCGTGAGCATGTGACGGCGCTGGTTTTTTAAATTTATTTATTTATTTTTTAACTTCAGCGGTGAGCTGTGACGGCGCGCGGGGCGGACGCCTCTGCGCGCCCGCTTTTCATTAGCGCTGCTGTGCGGAGCGGGGATACGGGGGACGAGAGGACTCCGCGGGGCCTCACCGTCGACCGCCTCCTAAAATGGGGCATTGTGCGTGTCGGTCAAGTGGATATTCACGTTCGCATCGACACCCGTCTCGGACGGCGCTTGTTTCTGCCTTTATGGCTTCATCAGCGGTAATGAATGCGTGGTCAATATGGGCGCCGTGCATGCGAGAGATGCCGAAAAGCACTTGTAAAGCACCTCTTTTGGCAAGCACGGTGGGAATCAAAGGTAGAAATTGTTTCCCATCGTCATCGCTTCATCCAACCTGAGGGGGAAATTAATAGTCAGGTTCACTTAACTAATATAATATCGTTCAAAATTTTCGGAGATTGGCTAAAACTATACATCTTTGGAATATTCAGAGCATGAGGAATCCAAAAATTTATGTTGGCATTTGCGTAGACACCTTTGTGAAACTCAGGATAGGACACTCAGGATAGGACACTGATGGTAGTCAGGTAGTAGTCAGGTTCAGGTAGTCAGGTTCACTATGTTAACAAATATAATTTCGTTCAAAATTTTGGGAGATTAGCAAACCTGTACATTTTTGGAATCATCAGAGCATGGAGAATCCGAAAATCAATGTTGGCATTTGCACAGACACAGATTTAGAATTTTCAAAATGGCCGCCATAAAATACATATTTTGCGCTATCTCAGCTTCTCGTCAACCTAGAAACTTAATTAAATATGCTAATCCTATGTTTTCTGGGTCAAGGAATCCAATAAAGGCCTCAAAATAGTGCTCAGGATTATAGAAAAGCAACAAACAAAGGTAACTTAAAACCATTGTCTTTATATTTGTGATACAACTGTATTACATAATCTATATATTATATAAAACACAGTTTGTGTGTGTGTAATGTTACCGATTAGACTCCTAAACGGAGAGGCTCACGTGCTTGATATTTGGCATAGACATGGGCCATTGAGCCTGGAAGAACATGGCCTACCTAAAAAAAATTATTTCATAATATTTTTTTACCTCGGCACATTTCAGCGAGGAATATTATACACGGAATCTGAGCCGGTGGCAGAGCAGCGTGCTGATTTGCTCCTGAGCGATCACGTGATGTTCTATCCCCGCCGCCAGACCAATTGAAACATAAAACACAGTTTGTGTGTGTTGTGTCCCCTCCCCCTCCAACTTCCCCCTCCCCCTCCCCCTCCCCCCTCCCCTCCTCTCCTTCCACTCCCACCCATTCCCCTTTCCCCCTCCCCTTCCCCCTCCTCCCCTTCCCCCTTACCCCCCCTTCCCACCCCTTACCCTCACCCCTTCCACCCTTACCCTCCCCCTCCCCCACCTCCCTCCCTCCACCCTCCCCCTCCTCCCCTCCCTCCCTCCCCCTCCTCCCCCCCCTCCACTCCCCTCCTCCCCTCCTCCCCCTCCCTCACCCTCCCCCCCTCCCCCTCACCCCTCACCCCTCCCCTTCCCCTCCCCTCCCCCTCCCCCCTCCCCCTCTCCTCCCCCCCCTTCCCCCTCCCCCCGTTTCCCTCCCTCACCCACCCGGCAATGCCGGGTACTTCTGCTAGTACATGATATTGCAAGTCCTTTGAAGTTATAGGTATGGGTTTATAAAGCAAGAAAGCAGCCTTGTTAGTATCAGATTGAACTATAAGTCCTGTACACAGGATCTACTAGGTCTATACCGTTCAGGAATATGCTTTGACAGATCTTCATCAC
>NW_027619586.1:0-37967 GCF_964187855.1 Myxine glutinosa
GGGAAAACTACTTTTCGCACTTGTGTTAGTGTTGAAAAGCCACTTTTCGCACTTGTGTTAGTGTTGTAAAACCACTTTTCGCACTTGTGTTGGTGCAGGAAACCACTTTTGCACTTGTATTAGTGTGGAAAAACCACTTTTCCGCATTTGTGTTTAGTGTTGAAAAACCACTTTTCGCACTTGTGTTAGTGTTGAAAAACCACTTTTCGCACTTGTGTTAGTGTTGAAAAACCACTTTTCGCACTTGTGTTGGTGCAGGAAACCACTTTTGCACGTGTATTAGTGTGGAAAAAACACTTTTCGCACTTGTGTTAATGTTGAAAAACCACTTTTCGCACTTGTGTTAGTGTTGAAAAACCACTTTTCGCACTTGTGTTGGTGCAGGAAACCACTTTTGCACTTGTATTAGTGTGGAAAAACCACTTTTCGCACTTGTGGTTAGTGTTGAAAAAACCACTTTTCGCACTTGTGTTAGTGTTGAAAAACCACTTTTCGCACTTGTGTTAGTGTTGAAAAACCACTTTTCGCACTTGTGTTGGTGCAGGAAACCACTTTTGCACTTGTATTAGTGTGGAAAAAACACTTTTCGCACTTGTGTTAATGTTGAAAAACCACTTTTCGCACTTGTGTTAGTGTTGAAAAACCACTTTTCGCACTTGTGTTGGTGCAGGAAACCACTTTTGCACTTGTATTAGTGTGGAAAAACCACTTTTCGCACTTGTGTTAGTGTTGAAAAACCACTTTTCGCACTTGTGTTGGTGCAGGAAACCACTTTTGCACTTGTATTAGTGTGGAAAAACCACTTTTTCGCACTTGTGTTAGTGTTGAAAAACCACTTTTTGCACTTGTGTTAGTGTTGAAAAACCACTTTTTGCACTTGTGTTGGAGCAGGAAACCACTTTTGCACTTGTATTAGTGTGGAAAAACACTTTTTGCACTTGTGATAGTGTTGAAAAACCACTTTTCGCACTTGTGTTAGTGTTGAAAAACCACTTTTGCACTTGTATTACTGTGGAAAAAACACTTTTTGCACTTGTGATAGTGTTGAAAAACCACTTTTCGCACTTGTGTTAGTGTTGAAAAACCACTTTTCGCACTTGTGTTAGTGTTGAAAAACCACTTTTCGCACTTGTGTTGGTGCAGGAAACCACTTTTGCACTTGTATTAGTGTGGAAAACCACTTTTTGCACTTGTGTTCGTGTTGAAAAACCACTTTTCGCACTTGTGTTGGTGCAGGAAACCACTTATTGCACTTGTGTTAGTGTTGAAAAACCACTTTTCGCACTTGTGTTAGTGTCGAAAAACCACTTTTCGCACTTGTGTTGGTGCAGGAAACCACTTTTGCACTTGTAATAGTGTGGAAAAAACACTTTTTGCACTTGTGATAGTGTTGAAAAACCACTTTTCGCACTTGTGTTAGTGTTGAAAAACCACTTTTCGCACTTGTGTTCGTGTTGAAAAACCACTTTTCGCACTTGTGCTGGAGCAGGAAACCACTTTTGCCCTTGTATTAGTGTGGAAAAAACACTTTTTGCACTTGTGATAGTGTTGAAAAACCACTTTTCGCACTTGTGTTAGTGTTGAAAAACCACTTTTCGCACTTGTGTTGGTGCAGGAAACCACTTTTGCACTTGTATTAGTGTGGAAAAAACCCTTTTTGCACTTGTTATAGTGTTGAAAAACCACTTCCCGCCCTTGTGTTAGTCGTTGAAAAACCACTTTTCGCACTTGTGTTGGTGCAGGAAACCACCTTTGCACTTGTATTAGTGTGGAAAAACCACTTTTCGCACTTGTGTTAGTGTTGAAAAACCACTTTTCGCACTTGTGTTAGTGTTGAAAAACCACTTTTCGCACTTGTGTTAGTGTTGAAAAACCACTTTTCGCACGTGTGTTGGTGCAGGAAACCACTTTTGCACTTGTATTAGTGTGGAAAAAACACTTTTCGCACTTGTGTTAGTGTTGAAAAAACCACTTTTCGCACTTGTGTTAGTGTTGAAAAACCACTTTTCGCACTTGTGTTAGTGTTGAAAAACCACTTTTCGCACTTGTGTTGGTGCAGGAAATCACTTTTGCACTTGTATTAGTGTGGAAAAAACACTTTTTGCACTTGTGATAGTGTTGAAAAACCACTTTTCGCACTTGTGTTAGTGTTGAAAAACCACATTTCGCACTTGTGTTGGAGCAGGAAACCACTTTTGCACTTGTATTAGTGTGGAAAAAACACTTTTTGCACTTGTGATAGTGTTGAAAAACCACTTTCGCACTTGTGTTAGTGTTGAAAAAACATTTTTCGCACTTGTGTTAGTGTTGAAAAACCACTTTTCGCACTTGTGTTGGTGCAGGAAACCACTTTTGCACTTGTATTAGTGTGGAAAAAACACTTTTTGCACTTGTGTTAGTGTTGAAAAACCATTTTTCGCACTTGTGTTAGTGTTGAAAAACCACTTTTCGCACTTGTGTTGGTGCAGGAAACCACTTTTGCACTTGTATTAGTGTGGAAAAAACACTTTTCGCACTTGTGTTGGTGCAGGAAACCACTTTTGCACTTGTATTAGTGTGGAAAAAACACTTTTCGCACTTGTGTTAGTGTTGAAAAACCACTTTTCGCACTTGTGTTAGTGTTGAAAAACCACTTTTCGCACTTGTTTTGGTGCAGGAAACCACTTTTGCACTTGTATTAGTGTGGCAAAAACACTTTTCGCACTTGTGTTAGTGTTGAAAAGCCACTTTTCGCACTTGTGTTAGTGTTGAAAAACCACTTTTCGCACTTGTGTTGGTGCAGGAAACCACTTTTGCACTTGTATTAGTGTGGAAATACCACTTTTCACACTTGTGTTATTGTTGAAAAACAACTTTTCGCACTTGTTTAGTGTTGTAAAACCACTTTTCGCACTTGTGTTAGTGTTGAAAAACCACTTTTCGCATTTGTGTTGGTGCAGGAAACCACTTTTGCACTTGTATTAGTGTGGAAAAAACACTTTTCGCACTTGTGTTAGTGTTGAAAAACCACTTTTCGCACTTGTGTTAGTGTTGAAAAACCACTTTTCGCACTTGTGTTAGTGTTGAAAAACCACTTTTCGCACTTGTGTTGGGGCAGGAAACCACTTTTGCACTTGTATTAGTGTGGAAAAACCACTTTTCGCACTTGTGTTAGTGTTGAAAGCCACTTTTCGCACTTGTGTTAGTGTTGTAAAACCACTTTTCGCACTTGTGTTGGTGCAGGAAACCACTTTTCCACTTGTATTAGTGTGGGAAAACTACTTTTCGCACTTGTGTTAGTGTTGAAAAGCCACTTTTCGCACTTGTGTTAGTGTTGTAAAACCACTTTTCGCACTTGTGTTGGTGCAGGAAACCACTTTTGCACTTGTATTAGTGTGGAAAAACCACTTTTCGCATTTGTGTTAGTGTTGAAAAACCACTTTTCGCACTTGTGTTAGTGTTGAAAAACCACTTTTCGCACTTGTGTTAGTGTTGAAAAACCACTTTTCGCACTTGTGTTGGTGCAGGAAACCACTTTTGCACTTGTATTAGTGTGGAAAAAACACTTTTTGCACTTGTGTTAGTGTTGAAAAACCACTTTTCGCACTTGTGTTAGTGTTGAAAAACCACTTTTCGCACTTGTGTTAGTGTTGAAAAACCACTTTTCGCACTTGTGTTGGTGCAGGAAATCACTTTTGCACTTGTATTAGTGTGGAAAAAACACTTTTTGCACTTGTGATAGTGTTGAAAAAACCACTTTTCGCACTTGTGTTAGTGTTGAAAAACCACATTTCGCACTTGTGTTGGAGCAGGAAACCACTTTTGCACTTGTATTAGTGTGGAAAAAACACTTTTTGCACTTGTGATAGTGTTGAAAAACCACTTTTCGCACTTGTGTTAGTGTTGAAAAAACATTTTTCGCACTTGTGTTAGTGTTGAAAACCACTTTTCGCACTTGTGTTGGTGCAGGAAACCACTTTTGCACTTGTATTAGTGTGGAAAAAACACTTTTTGCACTTGTGTTAGTGTTGAAAAACCATTTTTCGCACTTGTGTTAGTGTTGAAAAACCACTTTTCGCACTTGTGTTGGTGCAGGAAACCACTTTTGCACTTGTATTAGTGTGGAAAAAACACTTTTCGCACTTGTGTTAGTGTTGAAAACCACTTTTCGCACTTGTGTTAGTGTTGAAAAACCACTTTTCGCACTTGTTTTGGTGCAGGAAACCACTTTTGCACTTGTATTAGTGTGGCAAAAACACTTTTCGCACTTGTGTTAGTGTTGAAAAACCACTTTTCGCACTTGTGTTAGTGTTGAAAAACCACTTTTCGCACTTGTGTTGGTGCAGGAAACCACTTTTGCACTTGTATTAGTGTGGAAAAACCACTTTTTGCACTTGTGTTAGTGTTGAAAAGCCACTTTTCGCACTTGTGTTAGTGTTGAAAAACCACTTTTCGCACTTGTGTTGGTGCAGGAAACCACTTTTGCACTTGTATTAGTGTGGAAATACCACTTTTCACACTTGTGTTATTGTTGAAAAACAACTTTTCGCACTTGTTTAGTGTTGTAAAACCACTTTTCGCACTTGTGTTAGTGTTGAAAAACCACTTTTCGCATTTGTGTTGGTGCAGGAAACCACTTTTGCACTTGTATTAGTGTGGAAAAAACACTTTTCGCACTTGTGTTAGTGTTGAAAAACCACTTTTCGCACTTGTGTTAGTGTTGAAAAACCACTTTTCGCACTTGTGTTAGTGTTGAAAAACCACTTTTCGCACTTGTGTTGGTGCAGGAAACCACTTTTGCACTTGTATTAGTGTGGAAAAAACACTTTTTGCACTTGTGATAGTGTTTAAAAACCACTTTTCGCACTTGTGTTAGTGTTGAAAAACCACTTTTCGCACTTGTGTTAGTGTTGAAAAACCACTTTTCGCACTTGTGTTGGTGCAGGAAACCACTTTTGCACTTGTATTAGTGTGGAAAAAACACTTTTTGCACTTGTGATAGTGTTGAAAAACCACTTTTCGCACTTGTGTTAGTGTTGAAAAACCACTTTTCGCACTTGTGTTAGTGTTGAAAAACCACTTTTCGCACTTGTGTTGGTGCAGGAAACCACTTTTGCACTTGTATTAGTGTGGAAAAAACACTTTTTGCACTTGTGATAGTGTTGAAAAACCACTTTTCGCACTTGTGTTGGTGCAGGAAACCACTTTTGCACTTGTATTAGTGTGGAAAAAACACTTTTTGCACTTGTGATAGTGTTGAAAAACCACTTTTCCCACTTGTGTTAGTGTTGAAAATCCACTTTTCCCACTTGTGTTGGTGCAGGAAACCACTTTTGCATTTGTATTAGTGTGGAAAAAACACTTTTTGCACTTGTGATAGTGTTGAAAAATCACTTTTCGCACTTGTGTTAGTGTTGAAAAACCACTTTTCCGCACTTGTGTTAGTGTTGAAAAACCACTTTTCGCACTTGTGTTGGTGCAGGAAACCACTTTTGCACTTGTATTAGTGTGGAAAAAACACTTTTTGCACTTGTGATAGTGTTGAAAAACCACTTTTCGCACTTGTGTTAGTGTTGAAAAACCACTTTTCGCACTTGTGTGGGTGCAGGAAACCACTTTTGCACTTGTATTAGTGTGGAAAAAACACTTTTCGCACTTGTGTTAGTGTTGAAAAACCACTTTTCGCACTTGTGTTAGTGTTGAAAAACCACTTTTCGCACTTGTGTTGGTGCTGGAAACCACTTTTGCACTTGTATTAGTGTGGAAAAAACACTTTTCGCACTTGTGTTAGCATTGAAAAACCACTTTTCGCACTGGTGTTAGTGTTGAAAAACCACTTGTCGCACTTGTGTTGGTGCAGGAAACCACTTTTGCACTTGTATTAGTGTGGAAAAAACACTTTTTGCACTTGTGATAGTGTTGAAAAACCACTTTTCGCACTTGTGTTAGTGTTGAAAAACCACTTTTCGCACTTGAGTTGGTGCAGGAAACCACTTTTGCACTTGTATTCGTATGGAAAAACCACTTTTCGTACTTGTGTTAGCGTTGAAAAACCACTTTTCGCACTTGTGTTAGTGTTGAAAATCCACTTTTCGCACTTGTGTTGGTGCAGGAAACCACTTTTGCACTTGTATTAGTGTGGAAAAAACACTTTTTGCACTTGTATTAGTGTGGCAAAACCACTTTTTGCACCTGTGATAGTGTTGAAAAACCACTTTTTGCACTTGTGTTAGTGTTGAAAAACCACTTTTCGCACTTGTGTTAGTGCAGGAAACCACTTTTGCACTTGTATTAGTGTGGAAAAAACACTTTTTGCACTTGTGATAGTGTTGAAAAACCACTTTTCGCACTTGTGTTAGTGTTGAAAAACCACTTTTCACACTTGTGTTAGTGTTGAAAAACCACTTTTCGCACTTGTGTTGGTGCAGGAAACCACTTTTGCACTTGTATTAGTGTGGAAAAAACACTTTTTGCACTTGTGGTAGTGTTGAAAAACCACTTTTCGCACTTGTGTTAGTGTTGAAAAACCACTTTTCGCACTTGTGTTAGTGTTGAAAAACCACTTTTCACACTTGTGTTGGTGCAGGAAACCACTTTTGCACTTGTATTAGTGTGGAAAAAACACTTTTTGCACTTGTGATAGTGTTTAAAAACCACTTTTCGCACTTGTGTTAGTGTTGAAAAACCACTTTTCGCACTTGTGTTAGTGTTGAAAAACCACTTTTCGCACTTGTGTTGGTGCAGGAAACCACTTTTGCACTTGTATTAGTGTGGAAAAAACACTTTTTGCACTTGTGATAGTGTTGAAAACCACTTTTCGCACTTGTGTTAGTGTTGAAAAACCACTTTTCGCACTTGTGTTAGTGTTGAAAAACCACTTTTCGCACTTGTGTTGGTGCAGGAAACCACTTTTGCACTTGTATTAGTGTGGAAAAAACACTTTTTGCACTTGTGATAGTGTTGAAAAACCACTTTTCGCACTTGTGTTGGTGCAGGAAACCACTTTTGCACTTGTATTAGTGTGGAAAAAACACTTTTTGCACTTGTGATAGTGTTGAAAAACCACTTTTCCCACTTGTGTTAGTATTGAAAATCCACTTTTCCACTTGTGTTGGTGCAGTAAACCACTTTTGCATTTGTATTAGTGTGGAAAAAACACTTTTTGCACTTGTGATAGTGTTGAAAAATCACTTTTCGCACTTGTGTTAGTGTTGAAAAACCACTTTTCGCACTTGTGTTAGTGTTGAAAAACCACTTTTCGCACTTGTGTTGGTGCAGGAAACCACTTTTGCACTTGTATTAGTGTGGAAAAAACACTTTTTGCACTTGTGATAGTGTTGAAAAACCACTTTTCGCACTTGTGTTAGTGTTGAAAAACCACTTTTCGCACTTGTGTGGGTGCAGGAAACCACTTTTGCACTTGTATTAGTGTGGAAAAAACACTTTTCGCACTTGTGTTAGTGTTGAAAAACCACTTTTCGCACTTGTGTTAGTGTTGAAAAACCACTTTTCGCACTTGTGTTGGTGCTGGAAACCACTTTTGCACTTGTATTAGTGTGGAAAAAACACTTTTCGCACTTGTGTTAGCGTTGAAAAACCACTTTTCGCACTGGTGTTAGTGTTGAAAAACCACTTGTCGCACTTGTGTTGGTGCAGGAAACCACTTTTGCACTTGTATTAGTGTGGAAAAAACACTTTTTGCACTTGTGATAGTGTTGAAAAACCACTTTTCGCAATTGTGTTAGTGTTGAAAAACCACTTTTCGCACTTGTGTTGGTGCAGGAAACCACTTTTGCACTTGTATTCGTATGGAAAAACCACTTTTCGTACTTGTGTTAGCGTTGAAAAACCACTTTTCGCACTTGTGTTAGTGTTGAAAATCCACTTTTCGCACTTGTGTTGGTGCAGGAAACCACTTTTGCACTTGTATTAGTGTGGAAAAAACACTTTTTGCACTTGTATTAGTGTGGCAAAACCACTTTTTGCACCTGTGATAGTGTTGAAAAACCACTTTTCGCACTTGTGTTAGTGTTGAAAAACCACTTTTCGCACTTGTGTTAGTGCAGGAAACCACTTTTGCACTTGTATTAGTGTGGAAAAAACGCTTTTTGCACTTGTGATAGTGTTGAAAAACCACTTTTCGCACTTGTGTTAGTGTTGAAAAACTACTTTTCACACTTGTGTTAGTGTTGAAAAACCACTTTTCGCACTTGTGTTGGTGCAGGAAACCACTTTTGCACTTGTATTAGTGTGGAAAAAACACTTTTTGCACGTGTGATAGTGTTGAAAAATCACTTTTCGCACTTGTGTTAGTGTTGAAAAACCACTTTTCGCACTTGTGTTAATGTTGAAAAACCACTTTTCGCACTTGTGTTGGTGCAGGAAACCACTTTTGCACTTGTATTAGTGTGGAAAAAACACTTTTTGCACCTGTGATAGTGTTGAAAAACCACTTTTCGCACTTGAGTTAGTGTTGAAAAACCACTTTTCGCACTTGTGTTGGTGCAGGAAACCACTTTTGCACTTGTATTAGTGTGGAAAAAACACTTTTTGCACTTGTGATAGTGTTGAAAAACCACTTTTCGCACTTGTGTTAGTGTTGAAAAACCACTTTTCGCACTTGTGTGGGTGCAGGAAACCACTTTTGCACTTGTATTAGTGTGGAAAAAAACACTTTTCGCACTTGTGTTAGTGTTGAAAAACCACTTTTCGCACTTGTGTTAGTGTTGAAAAACCACTTTTCGCACTTGTGTTGGTGCGGGAAACCACTTTTGCACTTGTATTAGTGTGGAAAAAACACTTTTCGCACTTGTGTTCGCGTTGAAAAACCACTTTTCGCACTTGTGTTAGTGTTGAAAAACCACTTGTCGCACTTGTGTTGGTGCAGGAAACCACTTTTGCACTTGTATTAGTGTGGAAAAAAACACTTTTTGCACTTGTGATAGTGTTGAAAAACCACTTTTCGCACTTGTGTTAGTGTTGAAAAACCACTTTTCGCACTTGTGTTGGTGCAGGAAACCACTTTTGCACTTGTATTCGTATGGAAAAACCACTTTTCGTACTTGTGTTATCGTTGAAAAACCACTTTTCGCACTTGTGTTAGTGTTGAAAATCCACTTTTCGCACTTGTGTTGGTGCAGGAAACCACTTTTGCACTTGTATTAGTGTGGGAAAAACACTTTTTGCACTTGTATTAGTGTGGCAAAACCACTTTTTGCACCTGTGATAGTGTTGAAAAACCACTTTTCGCACTTGTGTTAGTGTTGAAAAACCACTTTTCGCACTTGTGTTAGTGCAGGAAACCACTTTTGCACTTGTATTAGTGTGGAAAAAACACTTTTTGCACTTGTGATAGTGTTGAAAAACCACTTTTCGCACTTGTGTTAGTGTTGAAAAACCACTTTTCACACTTGTGTTAGTGTTGAAAAACCACTTTTCGCACTTGTGTTGGTGCAGGAAACCACTTTTGCACTTGTATTAGTGTGGAAAAAACACTTTTTGCACTTGTGGTAGTGTTGAAAAACCACTTTTCGCACTTGTGTTAGTGTTGAAAAACCACTTTTCGCACTTGTGTTAGTGTTGAAAAACCACTTTTCACACTTGTGTTGGTGCAGGAAACCACTTTTGCACTTGTATTAGTGTGGAAAAAACACTTTTTGCACATGTGATAGTGTTTAAAAACCACTTTTCGCACTTGCGTTAGTGTTGAAAAAACACTTTTCGCACTTGTGTTAGTGTTGAAAAACCACTTTTCGTACTTGTGTTGGTGCAGGAAACCACTTTTGCACTTGTATTAGTGTGGAAAAAACACTTTTTGCACTTGTGATAGTGTTGAAAAACCACTTTTCGCACTTGTGTTAGTG
Source organism: Myxine glutinosa (assembly GCF_964187855.1). Lineage (NCBI taxonomy): Eukaryota > Metazoa > Chordata > Myxini > Myxiniformes > Myxinidae > Myxine > Myxine glutinosa. The sequence goes on from NW_027619586.1 coordinate 9,843, forward strand.
TTGAAAAACCACTTTTCGCACTTGTGTTGGTGCAGGAAACCACTTTTGCACTTGTATTAGTGTGGAAAATACACTTTTTGCACTTGTGATAGTGTTGAAAAACCACTTTTCGCACTTGTGTTGGTGCAGGAAACCACTTTTGCACTTGTATTAGTGTGGAAAAAACACTTTTTGCACTTGTGATAGTGTTGAAAAACCACTTTTCCCACTTGTGTTAGTGTTGAAAATCCACTTTTCCCACTTGTGTTGGTGCAGGAAACCACTTTTGCATTTGTATTAGTGTGGAAAAAACACTTTTTGCACTTGTGATAGTGTTGAAAAATCACTTTTCGCACTTGTGTTAGTGTTGAAAAACCACTTTTCGCACTTGTGTTAGTGTTGAAAAACCACTTTTCGCACTTGTGTTGGTGCAGGAAACCACTTTTGCACTTGTATTAGTGTGGAAAAAACACTTTTTGCACTTGTGATAGTGTTGAAAAACCACTTTTCGCACTTGTGTTAGTGTTGAAAAACCACTTTTCGCACTTGTGTGGGTGCAGGAAAACCACTTTTGCACTTGTATTAGTGTGGAAAAAACACTTTTCGCACTTGTGTTAGTGTTGAAAAACCACTTTTCGCACTTGTGTTAGTGTTGAAAAACCACTTTTCGCACTTGTGTTGGTGCGGAAAACCACTTTTGCACTTGTATTAGTGTGGAAAAAACACTTTTCGCACTTGTGTTAGCGTTGAAAAACCACTTTTCGCACTGGTGTTAGTGTTGAAAAACCACTTGTCGCACTTGTGTTGGTGCAGGAAACCACTTTTGCACTTGTATTAGTGTGGAAAAAACACTTTTTGCACTTGTGATAGTGTTGAAAAACCACTTTTCGCACTTGTGTTAGTGTTGAAAAACCACTTTTCGCACTTGTGTTGGTGCAGGAAACCACTTTTGCACTTGTATTCGTATGGAAAAACCACTTTTCGTACTTGTGTTAGCGTTGAAAAACCACTTTTCGCACTTGTGTTAGTGTTGAAAATCCACTTTTCGCACTTGTGTTGGTGCAGGAAACCACTTTTGCACTTGTATTAGTGTGGAAAAAACACTTTTTGCACTTGTATTAGTGTGGCAAAACCACTTTTTGCACCTGTGATAGTGTTGAAAAACCACTTTTCGCACTTGTGTTAGTGTTGAAAAACCACTTTTCGCACTTGTGTTAGTGCAGGAAACCACTTTTGCACTTGTATTAGTGTGGAAAAAACGCTTTTTGCACTTGTGATAGTGTTGAAAAACCACTTTTCGCACTTGTGTTAGTGTTGAAAAACCACTTTTCACACTTGTGTTAGTGTTGAAAAACCACTTTTCGCACTTGTGTTGGTGCAGGAAACCACTTTTGCACTTGTATTAGTGTGGAAAAAACACTTTTTGCACTTGTGGTAGTGTTGAAAAACCACTTTTCGCACTTGTGTTAGTGTTGAAAAACCACTTTTCGCACTTGTGTTAGTGTTGAAAAACCACTTTTCACACTTGTGTTGGTGGAGGAAACCACTTTTGCACTTGCATTAGTGTGGAAAAAACACTTTTTGCACTTGTGATAGTGTTGAAAAACCACTTTTCGCACTTGTGTTAGTGTTGAAAAACCACTTTTCGCACTTGTGTTAGTGTTGAAAAACCACTTTTCGCACTTGTGTTGGTGCAGGAAACCACTTTTGCACTTGTATTAGTGTGGAAAAAACACTTTTTGCACTTGTGATAGTGTTGAAAAACCACTTTTCGCACCTGTGTTAGTGTTGAAAAACCACTTTTCGCACTTGTGTTGGTGCAGGAAACCACTTTTGCACTTGTATTAGTGTGGAAAAAACACTTTTTGCACTTGTGATAGTGTTGAAAAACGACTTTTCCCACTTGTGTTAGTGTTGAAAATCCACTTTTCCCACTTGTGTTGGTGCCGGAAACCACTTTTGCACTTGTATTAGTGTGGAAAAAACACTTTTTGCACTTGTGATAGTGTTGAAAACCACTTTTCCCACTTGTGTTAGTGTTGAAAAACCACTTTTCGCACTTGTGTTAGCGTTGAAAAACCACTTTTCGCACTTGTGTTAGTGTTGAAAAACCACTTTTTGCACTTGTGTTGGTGCAGGAAACCACTTTTGCACTTGTGTTGGTGCAGGAAACCACATTTCGCATTTGTGATAGTGTTGAAAAACCACTTTTCGCACTTGTGATAGTGTTGAAAAACCACTTTTCGCACTTGTGTTGGTGCAGGAAACCACTTTTGCACTTGTATTAGTGTGGAAAAAACACTTTTCGCACTTGTGATAGTGTTGAAAAACCACTTTTCGCACTTGTGTTAGTGTTGAAAAACCACTTTTCGCACTTGTGTTGGTGCAGGCAACCACTTTTGCACTTGTATTAGTGTGGAAAAAACACTTTTTGCACTTGTGATAGTGTTGAAAAACCACTTTTCGCACTTGTGTTAGTATTGAAAATCCACTTTTCGCACATGTGTTGGTGCAGGAAACCACTTTTGCACTTGTATTAGTGTGGAAAAACGACTTTTCGCACTTGTGTTAGTGTTGAAAAACCACTTTTCGCACTTGTGTTGGTGCAGGAAACCACTTTTGCACTTGTATTAGTGTGGAAAAACGACTTTTCGCACTTGTGTTAGTGTTGAAAAACCACTTTTCGCACTTGTGTTAGTGTTGAAAAACCACTTTTCGCACTTGTGTTGGTGCAGGAAACCACTTTTGCACTTGTATTAGTGTGGAAAAAACACTTTTCGCACTTGTGTTAGCGTTGAAAAACCACTTTTCGCACTTGTGTTAGTGTTGAAAAACCACTTGTCGCACTTGTGTTGGTGCAGGAAACCACTTTTGCACTTGTATTAGTGTGGAAAAAACACTTTTTGCACTTGTGATAGTGTTGAAAAACCACTTTTCCCACTTGTGTTAGTGTTGAAAATCCACTTTTCCCACTTGTGTTGGTGCAGGAAACCACTTTTGCACTTGTATTAGTGTGGAAAAAACACTTTTTGCACTTGTGATAGTGTTGAAAAATCACTTTTCGCACTTGTGTTAGTGTTGAAAAACCACTTTTCGCACTTGTGTTAGTGTTGAAAAACCACTTTTCGCACTTGTGTTGGTGCAGGAAACCACTTTTGCACTTGTATTAGTGTGGAAAAAACACTTTTTGCACCTGTGATAGTGTTGAAAAACCACTTTTCGCACTTGTGTTAGTGTTGAAAACCACTTTTCGCACTTGTGTTGGCACAGGAAACCACTTTTGCACTTGTATTAGTGTGGAAAAAACACTTTTTGCACTTGTGATAGTGTTGAAAAACCACTTTTCGCAGTTGTGTTAGTGTTGAAAAACCACTTTTGGCACTTGTGTGGGTGCAGGAAACCACTTTTGCACTTGTATTAGTGTGGAAAAAACACTTTTTACACTTGTGATAGTGTTGAAAAAACACTTTTCGCACTTGTGTTAGTGTTGAAAAACCACTTTTCGCACTTGTGTTGGTGCAGGAAACCACTTTTGCACTTGTATTCGTATGGAAAAACCACTTTTCGTACTTGTGTTAGCGTTAAAAACCACTTTTCGCACTTGTGTTAGTGTTGAAAATCCACTTTTCGCACTTGTGTTGGAGCAGGAAACCACTTTTGCACTTGTATTAGTGTGGAAAAAACACTTTTTGCACTTGTGGTAGTGTTGAAAAACCACTTTTCCCACTTGTGTTAGTGTTGAAAAACCACTTTTCGCACTTGTGTTAGTGTTGAAAAACCACTTTTCGCCCTTGTGTTGGTGCAGGAAACCACTTTTGCACTTGTGTTAGTGTGGAAAAAACACTTTTTGCACTGTGATAGTGTTGAAAAACCACTTTTCGCACTTGTGTTAGTGTTGAAAAACCACTTTTCGCACTTGTGTTAGTGTTGAAAAACCACTTTTCGCACTTGTGTTGGTGCAGGAAACCACTTTTGCACTTGTATTAGTGTGGAAAAAACACTTTTTGCACTTGTGATAGTGTTGAAAAACCACTTTTCGCACTTGTGTTAGTGTTGAAAACCACTTTTCGCACTTGTGTTGGTGCAGGAAACCACTTTTGCACTTGTATTAGTGTGGAAAAAACACTTTTTGCACTTGTGATAGTGTTGAAAAACCACTTTTCCCACTTGTGTTAGTGTTGAAAAACCACTTTTCCCACTTGTGTTGGTGCAGGAAACCACTTTTGCACTTGTATTAGTGTGGAAAAAACACTTTTTGCACTTGTGATAGTGTTGAAAAATCACTTTTCGCACTTGTGTTAGTGTTGAAAAACCACTTTTCGCACTTGTGTTAATGTTGAAAAACCACTTTTCGCACTTGTGTTGGTGCAGGAAACCACTTTTGCACTTGTATTAGTGTGGAAAAAACACTTTTTGCACCTGTGATAGTGTTGAAAAACCACTTTTCGCACTTGTGTTAGTGTTGAAAAACCACTTTTCGCACTTGTGTTGGTGCAGGAAACCACTTTTGCACTTGTATTAGTGTGGAAAAAACACTTTTTGCATTTGTGATAGTGTTGAAAAACCACTTTTCGCACTTGTGTTAGTGTTGAAAAACCACTTTTCGCACTTGTGTGGGTGCAGGAAACCACTTTTGCACTTGTATTAGTGTGGAAAAAAACACTTTTCGCACTTGTGTTAGTGTTGAAAAACCACTTTTCGCACTTGTGTTAGTGTTGAAAAACCACTTTTCGCACTTGTGTTGGTGCGGGAAACCACTTTTGCACTTGTATTAGTGTGGAAAAAACACTTTTCGCACTTGTGTTAGCGTTGAAAAACCACTTTTCGCACTTGTGTTAGTGTTGAAAAACCACTTGTCGCACTTGTGTTGGTGCAGGAAACCACTTTTGCACTTGTATTAGTGTGGAAAAAACACTTTTTGCACTTGTGATAGTGTTGAAAAACCACTTTTCGCACTTGTGTTAGTGTTGAAAAACCACTTTTCGCACTTGTGTTGGTGCAGGAAACCACTTTTGCACTTGTATTCGTATGGAAAAACCACTTTTCGTACTTGTGTTAGCGTTGAAAAACCACTTTTCGCACTTGTGTTAGTGTTGAAAATCCACTTTTCGCACTTGTGTTGGTGCAGGAAACCACTTTTGCACTTGTATTAGTGTGGAAAAAACACTTTTTGCACTTGTATTAGTGTGGCAAAAGCACTTTTTGCATCTGTGATAGTGTTGAAAAACCACTTTTCGCACTTGTGTTAGTGTTGAAAAACCACTTTTCGCACTTGTGTTAGTGCAGGAAACCACTTTTGCACTTGTATTAGTGTGGAAAAAACACTTTTTGCACTTGTGATAGTGTTGAAAAACCACTTTTCGCACTTGTGTTAGTGTTGAAAAACCACTTTTCACACTTGTGTTAGTGTTGAAAAACCACTTTTCACACTTGTGTTAGTGTTGAAAAACCACTTTTCGCACTTGTGTTGGTGCAGGAAACCACTTTTGCACTTGTATTAGTGTGGAAAAAACACTTTTTGCACTTGTGGTAGTGTTGAAAAACCACTTTTCGCACTTGTGTTAGTGTTGAAAAACCACTTTTCGCACTTGTGTTAGTGTTGAAAAACCACTTTTCACACTTGTGTTGGTGCAGGAAACCACTTTTGCACTTGTATTAGTGTGGAAAAAACACTTTTTGCACTTGTGATAGTGTTTAAAAACCACTTTTCGCACTTGTGTTAGTGTTGAAAAACCACTTTTCGCACTTGTGTTAGTGTTGAAAAACCACTTTTCGCACTTGTGTTGGTGCAGGAAACCACTTTTGTACTTGTATTAGTGTGGAAAAAACACTTTTTGCACTTGTGATAGTGTTGAAAAACCACTTTTCGCACTTGTGTTAGTGTTGAAAAACCACTTTTCGCACTTGTGTTAGTGTTGAAAAACCACTTTTCGCACTTGTGTTGGTGCAGGAAACCACTTTTGCACTTGTATTAGTGTGGAAAATACACTTTTTGCATTTGTGATAGTGTTGAAAAACCACTTTTCGCACTTGTGTTGGTGCAGGAAACCACTTTTGCACTTGTATTAGTGTGGAAAAAACACTTTTTGCACTTGTGATAGTGTTGAAAAACCACTTTTCGCACTTGTGTTAGTGTTGAAAAACCACTTTTCGCACTTGTGTGGGTGCAGGAAACCACTTTTGCACTTGTATTAGTGTGGAAAAAACACTTTTCGCACTTGTGTTAGTGTTGAAAAACCACTTTTGGCACTTGTGTTAGTGTTGAAAAACCACTTTTCGCACTTGTGTTGGTGCGGGAAACCACTTTTGCACTTGTATTAGTGTGGAAAAAACACTTTTCGCACTTGTGTTAGCGTTGAAAAACCACTTTTCGCACTGGTGTTAGTGTTGAAAAACCACTTGTCGCACTTGTGTTGGTGCAGGAAACCACTTTTGCACTTGTATTAGTGTGGAAAAAACACTTTTTGCACTTGTGATAGTGTTAAAAAACCACTTTTCGCACTTGTGTTAGTGTTGAAAAACCACTTTTCGCACTTGTGTTGGTGCAGGAAACCACTTTTGCACTTGTATTCGTATGGAAAAAACACTTTTTGCACTTGTGATAGTGTTGAAAAACCACTTTTCGCACTTGTGTTAGTGTTGAAAAACCACTTTTCACACTTGTGTTAGTGTTGAAAAACCACTTTTCACACTTGTGTTGGTGCAGGAAACCACTTTTGCACTTGTATTAGTGTGGAAAAAACACTTTTTGCACTTGTGGTAGTGTTGAAAAACCACTTTTCGCACTTGTGTTAGTGTTGAAAAACCACTTTTCGCACTTGTGTTAGTGTTGAAAAACCACTTTTCACACTTGTGTTGGTGCAGGAAACCACTTTTGCACTTGTATTAGTGTGGAAAAAACACTTTTTGCACATGTGATAGTGTTTAAAAACCACTTTTCGCACTTGTGTTAGTGTTGAAAAACCACTTTTCGCACTTGTGTTAGTGTTGAAAAACCACTTTTCGCACTTGTGTTGGTGCAGGAAACCACTTTTGCACTTGTATTAGTGTGGAAAAACACTTTTTGCACTTGTGATAGTGTTGAAAAACCACTTTTCGCACTTGTGTTAGTGTTGAAAAACCACTTTTCGCACTTGTGTTAGTGTTGAAAAACCACTTTTCGCACTTGTGTTGGTGCAGGAAACCACTTTTGCACTTGTATTAGTGTGGAAAATACACTTTTTGCACTTGTGATAGTGTTGAAAAACCACTTTTCGCACTGGTGTTGGTGCAGGAAACCACTTTTGCACTTGTATTAGTGTGGAAAAAACACTTTTTGCACTTGTGATAGTGTTGAAAAACCACTTTTCCCACTTGTGTTAGTGTTGAAAATCCACTTTTCCCACTTGTGTTGGTGCAGGAAACCACTTTTGCATTTGTATTAGTGTGGAAAAAACACTTTTTGCACTTGTGATAGTGTTGAAAAATCACTTTTCGCACTTGTGTTAGTGTTGAAAAACCACTTTTCGCACTTGTGTTGGTGTTGAAAAACCACTTTTCGCACTTGTGTTGGTGCAGGAAACCACTTTTGCACTTGTATTAGTGTGGAAAAAACACTTTTTGCACTTGTGATAGTGTTGAAAAACCACTTTTCGCACTTGTGTTAGTGTTGAAAAACCACTTTTCGCACTTGTGTGGGTGCAGGAAAACCACTTTTGCACTTGTATTAGTGTGGAAAAAACACTTTTCGCACTTGTGTTAGTGTTGAAAAACCACTTTTCGCACTTGTGTTAGTGTTGAAAAACCACTTTTCGCACTTGTGTTGGTGCGGGAAACCACTTTTGCACTTGTATTAGTGTGGAAAAAACACTTTTTGCACTTGTGATAGTGTTGAAAAACCACTTTTCGCACTTGTGTTAGTGTTGAAAAACCACTTTTCGCACTTGTGTTAGTGTTGAAAAACCACTTTTCGCACTTGTGTTGGTGCAGGAAACCACTTTTGCACTTGTATTAGTGTGGAAAAAACACTTTTTGCACTTGTGATAGTGTTGAAAAACCACTTTTCGCACTTGTGTTAGTGTTGAAAACCACTTTTCGCACTTGTGTTGGTGCAGGAAACCACTTTTGCACTTGTATTGGTGTGGAAAAAACACTTTTTGCACTTGTGATAGTGTTGAAAAACCACTTTTCCCACTTGTGTTAGTGTTGAAAAACCACTTTTCCCACTTGTGTTGGTGCAGGAAACCACTTTTGCACTTGTATTAGTGTGGAAAAAACACTTTTTGCACTTGTGATAGTGTTGAAAAATCACTTTTCGCACTTGTGTTAGTGTTGAAAAACCACTTTTCGCACTTGTGTTAATGTTGAAAAACCACTTTTCGCACTTGTGTTGGTGCAGGAAACCACTTTTGCACTTGTATTAGTGTGGAAAAAACACTTTTTGCACCTGTGATAGTGTTGAAAAACCACTTTTCGCACTTGTGTTAGTGTTGAAAAACCACTTTTCGCACTTGTGTTGGTGCAGGAAACCACTTTTGCACTTGTATTAGTGTGGAAAAAACACTTTTTGCACTTGTGATAGTGTTGAAAAACCACTTTTCGCACTTGTGTTAGTGTTGAAAAACCACTTTTCGCACTTGTGTGGGTGCAGGAAACCACTTTTGCACTTGTATTAGTGTGGAAAAAAACACTTTTCGCACTTGTGTTAGTGTTGAAAAACCACTTTTCGCACTTGTGTTAGTGTTGAAAAACCACTTTTCGCACTTGTGTTAGTGTTGAAAAACCACTTTTCACACTTGTGTTGGTGGAGGAAACCACTTTTGCACTTGCATTAGTGTGGAAAAAACACTTTTTGCACTTGTGATAGTGTTGAAAAACCACTTTTCGCACTTGTGTTAGTGTTGAAAAACCACTTTTCGCACTTGTGTTAGTGTTGAAAAACCACTTTTCGCACTTGTGTTGGTGCAGGAAACCACTTTTGCACTTGTATTAGTGTGGAAAAAACACTTTTTGCACTTGTGATAGTGTTGAAAAACCACTTTTCGCACCTGTGTTAGTGTTGAAAAACCACTTTTCGCACTTGTGTTGGTGCAGGAAACCACTTTTGCACTTGTATTAGTGTGGAAAAAACACTTTTTGCACTTGTGATAGTGTTGAAAAACGACTTTTCCCACTTGTGTTAGTGTTGAAAATCCACTTTTCCCACTTGTGTTGGTGCAGGAAACCACTTTTGCACTTGTATTAGTGTGGAAAAAACACTTTTTGCACTTGTGATAGTGTTGAAAACCACTTTTCCCACTTGTGTTAGTGTTGAAAAACCACTTTTTGCACTTGTGTTAGCGTTGAAAAACCACTTTTCGCACTTGTGTTAGTGTTGAAAAACCACTTTTTGCACTTGTGTTGGTGCAGGAAACCACTTTTGCACTTGTGTTGGTGCAGGAAACCACATTTCGCATTTGTGATAGTGTTGAAAAACCACTTTTCGCACTTGTGATAGTGTTGAAAAACCACTTTTCGCACTTGTGTTGGTGCAGGAAACCACTTTTGCACTTGTATTAGTGTGGAAAAAACACTTTTCGCACTAGTGATAGTGTTGAAAAACCACTTTTCGCACTTGTGTTAGTGTTGAAAAACCACTTTTCACACTTGTGTTGGTGCAGGCAACCACTTTTGCACTTGTATTAGTGTGGAAAAAACACTTTTTGCACTTGTGATAGTGTTGAAAAACCACTTTTCGCACTTGTGTTAGTATTGAAAATCCACTTTTCGCACATGTGTTGGTGCAGGAAACCACTTTTGCACTTGTATTAGTGTGGAAAAACGACTTTTCGCACTTGTGTTAGTGTTGAAAAACCACTTTTCGCACTTGTGTTGGTGCAGGAAACCACTTTTGCACTTGTATTAGTGTGGAAAAACGACTTTTCGCACTTATGTTAGTGTTGAAAAACCACTTTTCGCACTTGTGTTAGTGTTGAAAAACCACTTTTCGCACTTGTGTTGGTGCAGGAAACCACTTTTGCACTTGTATTAGTGTGGAAAAAACACTTTTCGCACTTGTGTTAGCGTTGAAAAACCACTGTTCGCACTTGTGTTAGTGTTGAAAAACCACTTGTCGCACTTGTGTTGGTGCAGGAAACCACTTTTGCACTTGTATTAGTGTGGAAAAAACACTTTTTGCACTTGTGATAGTGTTGAAAAACCACTTTTCCCACTTGTGTTAGTGTTGAAAATCCACTTTTCCCACTTGTGTTGGTGCAGGAAACCACTTTTGCACTTGTATTAGTGTGGAAAAAACACTTTTTGCACTTGTGATAGTGTTGAAAAATCACTTTTCGCACTTGTGTTAGTGTTGAAAAACCACTTTTCGCACTTGTGTTAGTGTTGAAAAACCACTTTTCGCACTTGTGTTGGTGTAGGAAACCACTTTTGCACTTGTATTAGTGTGGAAAAAACACTTTTGCAACTGTGATAGTGTTGAAAAACCACTTTTCGCACTTGTGTTAGTGTTGAAAAACCACTTTTCGCACTTGTGTTGGCACAGGAAACCACTTTTGCACTTGTATTAGTGTGGAAAAAACACTTTTTGCACTTGTGATAGTGTTGAAAAACCACTTTTCGCAGTTGTGTTAGTGTTGAAAAACCACTTTTGGCACTTGTGTGGGTGCAGGAAACCACTTTTGCACTTGTATTAGTGTGGAAAAAACACTTTTTACACTTGTGATAGTGTTGAAAAAACACTTTTCGCACTTGTGTTAGTGTTGAAAAACCACTTTTCGCACTTGTGTTGGTGCAGGAAACCACCTTTGCACTTGTATTCGTATGGAAAAACCACTTTTCGTACTTGTGTTAGCGTTAAAAACCACTTTTCGCACTTGTGTTAGTGTTGAAAATCCACTTTTCGCACTTGTGTTGGAGCAGGAAACCACTTTTGCACTTGTATTAGTGTGGAAAAAACACTTTTTGCACTTGTGGTAGTGTTGAAAAACCACTTTTCCCACTTGTGTTAGTGTTGAAAAACCACTTTTCGCACTTGTGTTAGTGTTGAAAAACCACTTTTCACACTTGTGTTGGTGCAGGAAACCACTTTTGCACTTGTATTAGTGTGGAAAAAACACTTTTTGCACTTGTGATAGTGTTGAAAAACCACTTTTCGCACTTGTGTTAGTGTTGAAAAACCACTTTTCGCACTTGTGTTAGTGTTGAAAAACCACTTTTCGCACTTGTGTTGGTGCAGGAAACCACTTTTGCACTTGTGTTAGTGTGGAAAAAACACTTTTTGCACTTGTGATAGTGTTGAAAAACCACTTTTCGCACTTGTGTTAGTGTTGAAAAACCACTTTTCGCACTTGTGTTGGTGCAGGAAACCACTTTTGCACTTGTATTAGTGTGGAAAAAACACTTTTTGCACTTGTGATAGTGTTGAAAAACCACTTTTCGCACTTGTGTTAGTGTTGAAAACCACTTTTCGCACTTGTGTTGGTGCAGGAAACCACTTTTGCACTTGTATTAGTGTGGAAAAAACACTTTTTGCACTTGTGATAGTGTTGAAAAACCACTTTTCCCACTTGTGTTAGTGTTGAAAAACCACTTTTCCCACTTGTGTTGGTGCAGGAAACCACTTTTGCACTTGTATTAGTGTGGAAAAAACACTTTTTGCACTTGTGATAGTGTTGAAAAATCACTTTTCGCACTTGTGTTAGTGTTGAAAAACCACTTTTCGCACTTGTGTTAATGTTGAAAAACCACTTTTCGCACTTGTGTTGGTGCAGGAAACCACTTTTGCACTTGTATTAGTGTGGAAAAAACACTTTTTGCGCCTGTGATAGTGTTGAAAAACCACTTTTCGCACTTGTGTTAGTGTTGAAAAACCACTTTTCGCACTTGTGTTGGTGCAGGAAACCACTTTTGCACTTGTATTAGTGTGGAAAAAACACTTTTTGCACTTGTGATAGTGTTGAAAAACCACTTTTCGCACTTGTGTTAGTGTTGAAAAACCACTTTTCGCACTTGTGTGGGTGCAGGAAACCACTTTTGCACTTGTATTAGTGTGGAAAAAAACACTTTTCGCACTTGTGTTAGTGTTGAAAAACCACTTTTCGCACTTGTGTTAGTGTTGAAAAACCACTTTTCGCACTTGTGTTGGTGCGGGAAACCACTTTTGCACTTGTATTAGTGTGGAAAAAACACTTTTCGCACTTGTGTTAGCGTTGAAAAACCACTTTTCGCACTTGTGTTAGTGTTGAAAAACCACTTGTCGCACTTGTGTTGGTGCAGGAAACCACTTTTGCACTTGTATTAGTGTGGAAAAAACACTTTTTGCACTTGTGATAGTGTTGAAAAACCACTTTTCGCACTTGTGTTAGTGTTGAAAAACCACTTTTCGCACTTGTGTTGGTGCAGGAAACCACTTTTGCACTTGTATTCGTATGGAAAAAACACTTTTCGCACTTGTGTTAGCGTTGAAAAACCACTTTTCGCACTTGTGTTAGTGTTGAAAAACCACTTGTCGCACTTGTGTTGGTGCAGGAAACCACTTTTGCACTTGTATTAGTGTGGAAAAAACACTTTTTGCACTTGTATTAGTGTGGCAAAAGCACTTTTTGCACTTGTGATAGTGTTGAAAAACCACTTTTCGCACTTGTGTTAGTGTTGAAAAACCACTTTTCGCACTTGTGTGGGTGCAGGAAACCACTTTTGCACTTGTATTAGTGTGGAAAAAAACACTTTTCGCACTTGTGTTAGTGTTGAAAAACCACTTTTCGCACTTGTGTTAGTGTTGAAAAACCACTTTTCGCACTTGTGTTGGTGCGGGAAACCACTTTTGCACTTGTATTAGTGTGGAAAAAACACTTTTCGCACTTGTGTTAGCGTTGAAAAACCACTTTTCGCACTTGTGTTAGTGTTGAAAAACCACTTGTCGCACTTGTGTTGGTGCAGGAAACCACTTTTGCACTTGTATTAGTGTGGAAAAAACACTTTTTGCACTTGTGATAGTGTTGAAAAACCACTTTTCGCACTTGTGTTAGTGTTGAAAAACCACTTTTCGCACTTGTGTTGGTGCAGGAAACCACTTTTGCACTTGTATTCGTATGGAAAAAACACTTTTCGCACTTGTGTTAGCGTTGAAAAACCACTTTTCGCACTTGTGTTAGTGTTGAAAAACCACTTGTCGCACTTGTGTTGGTGCAGGAAACCACTTTTGCACTTGTATTAGTGTGGAAAAAACACTTTTTGCACTTGTATTAGTGTGGCAAAAGCACTTTTTGCATCTGTGATAGTGTTGAAAAACCACTTTTCGCACTTGTGTTAGTGTTGAAAAACCACTTTTCGCACTTGTGTTAGTGCAGGAAACCACTTTTGCACTTGTATTAGTGTGGAAAAAACACTTTTTGCACTTGTGATAGTGTTGAAAAACCACTTTTCGCACTTGTGTTAGTGTTGAAAAACCACTTTTCACACTTGTGTTAGTGTTGAAAAACCACTTTTCGCACTTGTGTTGGTGCAGGAAACCACTTTTGCACTTGTATTAGTGTGGAAAAAACACTTTTTGCACTTGTGGTAGTGTTGAAAAACCACTTTTCGCACTTGTGTTAGTGTTGAAAAACCACTTTTCGCACTTGTGTTAGTGTTGAAAAACCACTTTTCACACTTGTGTTGGTGCAGGAAACCACTTTTGCACTTGTATTAGTGTGGAAAAAACACTTTTTGCACTTGTGATAGTGTTTAAAAACCACTTTTCGCACTTGTGTTAGTGTTGAAAAACCACTTTTCGCACTTGTGTTAGTGTTGAAAAACCACTTTTCGCACTTGTGTTGGTGCAGGAAACCACTTTTGTACTTGTATTAGTGTGGAAAAAACACTTTTTGCACTTGTGATAGTGTTGAAAAACCACTTTTCGCACTTGTGTTAGTGTTGAAAAACCACTTTTCGCACTTGTGTTAGTGTTGAAAAACCACTTTTCGCACTTGTGTTGGTGCAGGAAACCACTTTTGCACTTGTATTAGTGTGGAAAATACACTTTTTGCATTTGTCATAGTGTTGAAAAACCACTTTTCGCACTTGTGTTGGTGCAGGAAACCACATTTGCACTTGTATTAGTGTGGAAAAAACACTTTTTGCACTTGTGATATTGTTGAAAAACCACTTTTCGCACTTGTGTTAGTGTTGAAAAACCACTTTTCGCACTTGTGTGGGTGCAGGAAACCACTTTTGCACTTGTATTAGTGTGGAAAAAACACTTTTCGCACTTGTGTTAGTGTTGAAAAACCACTTTTGGCACTTGTGTTAGTGTTGAAAAACCACTTTTCGCACTTGTGTTGGTGCGGGAAACCACTTTTGCACTTGTATTAGTGTGGAAAAAACACTTTTCGCACTTGTGTTAGCGTTGAAAAACCACTTTTCGCACTGGTGTTAGTGTTGAAAAACCACTTGTCGCACTTGTGTTGGTGCAGGAAACCACTTTTGCACTTGTATTAGTGTGGAAAAAACACTTTTTGCACTTGTGATAGTGTTGAAAAACCACTTTTCGCACTTGTGTTAGTGTTGAAAAACCACTTTTCGCACTTGTGTTGGTGCAGGAAACCACTTTTGCACTTGTATTCGTATGGAAAAAACACTTTTTGCACTTGTGATAGTGTTGAAAAACCACTTTTCGCACTTGTGTTAGTGTTGAAAAACCACTTTTCACACTTGTGTTAGTGTTGAAAAACCACTTTTCGCACTTGTGTTGGTGCAGGAAACCACTTTTGCACTTGTATTAGTGTGGAAAAAACACTTTTTGCACTTGTGGTAGTGTTGAAAAACCACTTTTCGCACTTGTGTTAGTGTTGAAAAACCACTTTTCGCACTTGTGTTAGTGTTGAAAAACCACTTTTCATACTTGTGTTGGTGCAGGAAACCACTTTTGCACTTGTATTAGTGTGGAAAAAACACTTTTTGCACATGTGATAGTGTTTAAAAACCACTTTTCGCACTTGTGTTAGTGTTGAAAAACCACTTTTCGCACTTGTGTTAGTGTTGAAAAACCACTTTTCGCACTTGTGTTGGTGCAGGAAACCACTTTTGCACTTGTATTAGTGTGGAAAAAACACTTTTTGCACTTGTGATAGTGTTGAAAAACCACTTTTCGCACTTGTGTTAGTGTTGAAAAACCACTTTTCGCACTTGTGTTAGTGTTGAAAAACCACTTTTCGCACTTGTGTTGGTGCAGGAAACCACTTTTGCACTTGTATTAGTGTGGAAAATACACTTTTTGCACTTGTGATAGTGTTGAAAAACCACTTTTCGCACTTGTGTTGGTGCAGGAAACCACTTTTGCACTTGTATTAGTGTGGAAAAAACACTTTTTGCACTTGTGATAGTGTTGAAAAACCACTTTTCCCACTTGTGTTAGTGTTGAAAATCCACTTTTCCCACTTGTGTTGGTGCAGGAAACCACTTTTGCATTTGTATTAGTGTGGAAAAAACACTTTTTGCACTTGTGATAGTGTTGAAAAATCACTTTTCGCACTTGTGTTAGTGTTGAAAAACCACTTTTCGCACTTGTGTTGGTGTTGAAAAACCACTTTTCGCACTTGTGTTGGTGCAGGAAACCACTTTTGCACTTGTATTAGTGTGGAAAAAACACTTTTTGCACTTGTGATAGTGTTGAAAAACCACTTTTCGCACTTGTGTTAGTGTTGAAAAACCACTTTTCGCACTTGTGTGGGTGCAGGAAAACCACTTTTGCACTTGTATTAGTGTGGAAAAAACACTTTTCGCACTTGTGTTAGTGTTGAAAAACCACTTTTCGCACTTGTGTTAGTGTTGAAAAACCACTTTTCGCACTTGTGTTGGTGCGGGAAACCACTTTTGCACTTGTATTAGTGTGGAAAAAACACTTTTTGCACTTGTGATAGTGTTGAAAAACCACTTTTCACACTTGTGTTAGTGTTGAAAAACCACTTTTCGCACTTGTGTTAGTGTTGAAAAACCACTTTTCGCACTTGTGTTGGTGCAGGAAACCACTTTTGCACTTGTATTAGTGTGGAAAAAACACTTTTTGCACTTGTGATAGTGTTGAAAAACCACTTTTCGCACTTGTGTTAGTGTTGAAAACCACTTTTCGCACTTGTGTTGGTGCAGGAAACCACTTTTGCACTTGTATTAGTGTGGAAAAAACACTTTTTGCACTTGTGATAGTGTTGAAAAACCACTTTTCGCACTTGTGTTAGTGTTGAAAAACCACTTTTCGCACTTGTGTTAGTGTTGAAAAACCACTTTTCGCACTTGTGTTGGTGCAGGAAACCACTTTTGCACTTGTATTAGTGTGGAAAAAAACACTTTTTGCACTTGTGTTAGTGTTGAAAAACCACTTTTCGCACTTGTGTTAGTGTTGAAAACCACTTTTCACACTTGTGTTGGTGCAGGAAACCACTTTTGCACTTGTATTAGTGTGGAAAAAACACTTTTTGCACTTGTGATAGTGTTGAAAAACCACTTTTCGCACTTGTGTTAGTGTTGAAAAACCACTTTTCGCACTTGTGTTAGTGTTGAAAAACCACTTTTCGCACTTGTGTTGGTGCAGGAAACCACTTTTGCACTTGTGTTAGTGTGGAAAAAACACTTTTTGCACTTGTGATAGTGTTGAAAAACCACTTTTCGCACTTGTGTTAGTGTTGAAAAACCACTTTTCGCACTTGTGTTGGTGCAGGAAACCACTTTTCGCACTTGTGTTGGTGCAGGAAACCACTTTTGCACTTGTATTAGTGTGGAAAAAACACTTTTTGCACTTGTGATAGTGTTGAAAAACCACTTTTCGCACTTGTGTTAGTGTTGAAAACCACTTTTCGCACTTGTGTTGGTGCAGGAAACCACTTTTGCACTTGTATTAGTGTGGAAAAAACACTTTTTGCACTTGTGATAGTGTTGAAAAACCACTTTTCCCACTTGTGTTAGTGTTGAAAAACCACTTTTCCCACTTGTGTTGGTGCAGGAAACCACTTTTGCACTTGTATTAGTGTGGAAAAAACACTTTTTGCACTTGTGATAGTGTTGAAAAATCACTTTTCGCACTTGTGTTAGTGTTGAAAAACCACTTTTCGCACTTGTGTTAATGTTGAAAAACCACTTTTCGCACTTGTGTTGGTGCAGGAAACCACTTTTGCACTTGTATTAGTGTGGAAAAAACACTTTTTGCGCCTGTGATAGTGTTGAAAAACCACTTTTCGCACTTGTGTTAGTGTTGAAAAACCACTTTTCGCACTTGTGTTGGTGCAGGAAACCACTTTTGCACTTGTATTAGTGTGGAAAAAACACTTTTTGCACTTGTGATAGTGTTGAAAAACCACTTTTCGCACTTGTGTTAGTGTTGAAAAACCACTTTTCGCACTTGTGTGGGTGCAGGAAACCACTTTTGCACTTGTATTAGTGTGGAAAAAAACACTTTTCGCACTTGTGTTAGTGTTGAAAAACCACTTTTCGCACTTGTGTTAGTGTTGAAAAACCACTTTTCGCACTTGTGTTGGTGCGGGAAACCACTTTTGCACTTGTATTAGTGTGGAAAAAACACTTTTCGCACTTGTGTTAGCGTTGAAAAACCACTTTTCGCACTTGTGTTAGTGTTGAAAAACCACTTGTCGCACTTGTGTTGGTGCAGGAAACCACTTTTGCACTTGTATTAGTGTGGAAAAAACACTTTTTGCACTTGTGATAGTGTTGAAAAACCACTTTTCGCACTTGTGTTAGTGTTGAAAAACCACTTTTCGCACTTGTGTTGGTGCAGGAAACCACTTTTGCACTTGTATTCGTATGGAAAAAACACTTTTCGCACTTGTGTTAGCGTTGAAAAACCACTTTTCGCACTTGTGTTAGTGTTGAAAAACCACTTGTCGCACTTGTGTTGGTGCAGGAAACCACTTTTGCACTTGTATTAGTGTGGAAAAAACACTTTTTGCACTTGTATTAGTGTGGCAAAAGCACTTTTTGCACTTGTGATAGTGTTGAAAAACCACTTTTCGCACTTGTGTTAGTGTTGAAAAACCACTTTTCGCACTTGTGTGGGTGCAGGAAACCACTTTTGCACTTGTATTAGTGTGGAAAAAAACACTTTTCGCACTTGTGTTAGTGTTGAAAAACCACTTTTCGCACTTGTGTTAGTGTTGAAAAACCACTTTTCGCACTTGTGTTGGTGCGGGAAACCACTTTTGCACTTGTATTAGTGTGGAAAAAACACTTTTCGCACTTGTGTTAGCGTTGAAAAACCACTTTTCGCACTTGTGTTAGTGTTGAAAAACCACTTGTCGCACTTGTGTTGGTGCAGGAAACCACTTTTGCACTTGTATTAGTGTGGAAAAAACACTTTTTGCACTTGTGATAGTGTTGAAAAACCACTTTTCGCACTTGTGTTAGTGTTGAAAAACCACTTTTCGCACTTGTGTTGGTGCAGGAAACCACTTTTGCACTTGTATTCGTATGGAAAAAACACTTTTCGCACTTGTGTTAGCGTTGAAAAACCACTTTTCGCACTTGTGTTAGTGTTGAAAAACCACTTGTCGCACTTGTGTTGGTGCAGGAAACCACTTTTGCACTTGTATTAGTGTGGAAAAAACACTTTTTGCACTTGTATTAGTGTGGCAAAAGCACTTTTTGCATCTGTGATAGTGTTGAAAAACCACTTTTCGCACTTGTGTTAGTGTTGAAAAACCACTTTTCGCACTTGTGTTAGTGCAGGAAACCACTTTTGCACTTGTATTAGTGTGGAAAAAACACTTTTTGCACTTGTGATAGTGTTGAAAAACCACTTTTCGCACTTGTGTTAGTGTTGAAAAACCACTTTTCACACTTGTGTTAGTGTTGAAAAACCACTTTTCGCACTTGTGTTGGTGCAGGAAACCACTTTTGCACTTGTATTAGTGTGGAAAAAACACTTTTTGCACTTGTGGTAGTGTTGAAAAACCACTTTTCGCACTTGTGTTAGTGTTGAAAAACCACTTTTCGCACTTGTGTTAGTGTTGAAAAACCACTTTTCACACTTGTGTTGGTGCAGGAAACCACTTTTGCACTTGTATTAGTGTGGAAAAAACACTTTTTGCACTTGTGATAGTGTTTAAAAACCACTTTTCGCACTTGTGTTAGTGTTGAAAAACCACTTTTCGCACTTGTGTTAGTGTTGAAAAACCACTTTTCGCACTTGTGTTGGTGCAGGAAACCACTTTTGTACTTGTATTAGTGTGGAAAAAACACTTTTTGCACTTGTGATAGTGTTGAAAAACCACTTTTCGCACTTGTGTTAGTGTTGAAAAACCACTTTTCGCACTTGTGTTAGTGTTGAAAAACCACTTTTCGCACTTGTGTTGGTGCAGGAAACCACTTTTGCACTTGTATTAGTGTGGAAAATACACTTTTTGCATTTGTCATAGTGTTGAAAAACCACTTTTCGCACTTGTGTTGGTGCAGGAAACCACTTTTGCACTTGTATTAGTGTGGAAAAAACACTTTTTGCACTTGTGATAGTGTTGAAAAACCACTTTTCGCACTTGTGTTAGTGTTGAAAAACCACTTTTCGCACTTGTGTGGGTGCAGGAAACCACTTTTGCACTTGTATTAGTGTGGAAAAAACACTTTTCGCACTTGTGTTAGTGTTGAAAAACCACTTTTGGCACTTGTGTTAGTGTTGAAAAACCACTTTTCGCACTTGTGTTGGTGCGGGAAACCACTTTTGCACTTGTATTAGTGTGGAAAAAACACTTTTCGCACTTGTGTTAGCGTTGAAAAACCACTTTTCGCACTGGTGTTAGTGTTGAAAAACCACTTGTCGCACTTGTGTTGGTGCAGGAAACCACTTTTGCACTTGTATTAGTGTGGAAAAAACACTTTTTGCACTTGTGATAGTGTTGAAAAACCACTTTTCGCACTTGTGTTAGTGTTGAAAAACCACTTTTCGCACTTGTGTTGGTGCAGGAAACCACTTTTGCACTTGTATTCGTATGGAAAAAACACTTTTTGCACTTGTGATAGTGTTGAAAAACCACTTTTCGCACTTGTGTTAGTGTTGAAAAACCACTTTTCACACTTGTGTTAGTGTTGAAAAACCACTTTTCGCACTTGTGTTGGTGCAGGAAACCACTTTTGCACTTGTATTAGTGTGGAAAAAACACTTTTTGCACTTGTGGTAGTGTTGAAAAACCACTTTTCGCACTTGTGTTAGTGTTGAAAAACCACTTTTCGCACTTGTGTTAGTGTTGAAAAACCACTTTTCACACTTGTGTTGGTGCAGGAAACCACTTTTGCACTTGTATTAGTGTGGAAAAAACACTTTTTGCACATGTGATAGTGTTTAAAAACCACTTTTCGCACTTGTGTTAGTGTTGAAAAACCACTTTTCGCACTTGTGTTAGTGTTGAAAAACCACTTTTCGCACTTGTGTTGGTGCAGGAAACCACTTTTGCACTTGTATTAGTGTGGAAAAAACACTTTTTGCACTTGTGATAGTGTTGAAAAACCACTTTTCGCACTTGTGTTAGTGTTGAAAAACCACTTTTCGCACTTGTGTTAGTGTTGAAAAACCACTTTTCGCACTTGTGTTGGTGCAGGAAACCACTTTTGCACTTGTATTAGTGTGGAAAATACACTTTTTGCACTTGTGATAGTGTTGAAAAACCACTTTTCGCACTTGTGTTGGTGCAGGAAACCACTTTTGCACTTGTATTAGTGTGGAAAAAACACTTTTTGCACTTGTGATAGTGTTGAAAAACCACTTTTCCCACTTGTGTTAGTGTTGAAAATCCACTTTTCCCACTTGTGTTGGTGCAGGAAACCACTTTTGCATTTGTATTAGTGTGGAAAAAACACTTTTTGCACTTGTGATAGTGTTGAAAAATCACTTTTCGCACTTGTGTTAGTGTTGAAAAACCACTTTTCGCACTTGTGTTGGTGTTGAAAAACCACTTTTCGCACTTGTGTTGGTGCAGGAAACCACTTTTGCACTTGTATTAGTGTGGAAAAAACACTTTTTGCACTTGTGATAGTGTTGAAAAACCACTTTTCGCACTTGTGTTAGTGTTGAAAAACCACTTTTCGCACTTGTGTGGGTGCAGGAAAACCACTTTTGCACTTGTATTAGTGTGGAAAAAACACTTTTCGCACTTGTGTTAGTGTTGAAAAACCACTTTTCGCACTTGTGTTAGTGTTGAAAAACCACTTTTCGCACTTGTGTTGGTGCGGGAAACCACTTTTGCACTTGTATTAGTGTGGAAAAAACACTTTTTGCACTTGTGATAGTGTTGAAAAACCACTTTTCACACTTGTGTTAGTGTTGAAAAACCACTTTTCGCACTTGTGTTAGTGTTGAAAAACCACTTTTCGCACTTGTGTTGGTGCAGGAAACCACTTTTGCACTTGTATTAGTGTGGAAAAAACACTTTTTGCACTTGTGATAGTGTTGAAAAACCACTTTTCGCACTTGTGTTAGTGTTGAAAACCACTTTTCGCACTTGTGTTGGTGCAGGAAACCACTTTTGCACTTGTATTAGTGTGGAAAAAACACTTTTTGCACTTGTGATAATGTTGAAAAACCACTTTTCCCACTTGTGTTAGTGTTGAAAAACCACTTTTCCCACTTGTGTTGGTGCAGGAAACCACTTTTGCACTTGTATTAGTGTGGAAAAAACACTTTTTGCACTTGTGATAGTGTTGAAAAATCACTTTTCGCACTTGTGTTAGTGTTGAAAAACCACTTTTCGCACTTGTGTTAATGTTGAAAAACCACTTTTCGCACTTGTGTTGGTGCAGGAAACCACTTTTGCACTTGTATTAGTGTGGAAAAAACACTTTTTGCACCTGTGATAGTGTTGAAAAACCACTTTTCGCACTTGTGTTAGTGTTGAAAAACCACTTTTCGCACTTGTGTTGGTGCAGAAAACCACTTTTGCACTTGTATTAGTGTGGAAAAACACTTTTTGCACTTGTGATAGTGTTGAAAAACCACTTTTCGCACTTGTGTTAGTGTTGAAAAACCACTTTTCGCACTTGTGTGGGTGCAGGAAACCACTTTTGCACTTGTATTAGTGTGGAAAAAAACACTTTTCGCACTTGTGTTAGTGTTGAAAAACCACTTTTCGCACTTGTGTTAGTGTTGAAAAACCACTTTTCGCACTTGTGTTGGTGCGGGAAACCACTTTTGCACTTGTATTAGTGTGGAAAAAACACTTTTCGCACTTGTGTTAGCGTTGAAAAACCACTTTTCGCACTTGTGTTAGTGTTGAAAAACCACTTGTCGCACTTGTGTTGGTGCAGGAAACCACTTTTGCACTTGTATTAGTGTGGAAAAAACACTTTTTGCACTTGTGATAGTGTTGAAAAACCACTTTTCGCACTTGTGTTAGTGTTGAAAAACCACTTTTCGCACTGTGTTGGTACAGGAAACCACTTTTGCACTTGTATTCGTATGGAAAAACCACTTTTCGTACTTGTGTTAGCGTTGAAAAACCACTTTTCGCACTTGTGTTAGTGTTGAAAATCCACTTTTCGCACTTGTGTTGGTGCAGGAAACCACTTTTGCACTTGTATTAGTGTGGAAAAAACACTTTTTGCACTTGTATTAGTGTGGCAAAACCACTTTTTGCATCTGTGATAGTGTTGAAAAACCACTTTTTGCACTTGTGTTAGTGTTGAAAAACCACTTTTCGCACTTGTGTTAGTGCAGGAAACCACTTTTGCACTTGTATTAGTGTGGAAAAAACACTTTTTGCACTTGTGATAGTGTTGAAAAACCACTTTTCGCACTTGTGTTAGTGTTGAAAAACCACTTTTCACACTTGTGTTAGTGTTGAAAAACCACTTTTCGCACTTGTGTTGGTGCAGGAAACCACTTTTGCACTTGTATTAGTGTGGAAAAAACACTTTTTGCACTTGTGGTAGTGTTGAAAAACCACTTTTCGCACTTGTGTTAGTGTTGAAAAACCACTTTTCGCACTTGTGTTAGTGTTGAAAAACCACTTTTCACACTTGTGTTGGTGCAGGAAACCACTTTTGCACTTGTATTAGTGTGGAAAAAACACTTTTTGCACTTGTGATAGTGTTTAAAAACCACTTTTCGCACTTGTGTTAGTGTTGAAAAACCACTTTTCGCACTTGTGTTAGTGTTGAAAAACCACTTTTCGCACTTGTGTTGGTGCAGGAAACCACTTTTCCACTTGTATTAGTGTGGAAAAAACACTTTTTGCACTTGTGATAGTGTTGAAAAACCACTTTTCGCACTTGTGTTAGTGTTGAAAAACCACTTTTCGCACTTGTGTTAGTGTTGAAAAACCACTTTTCGCACTTGTGTTGGTGCAGGAAACCACTTTTGCACTTGTATTAGTGTGGAAAATACACTTTTTGCATTTGTGATAGTGTTGAAAAACCACTTTTCGCACTTGTGTTGGTGCAGGAAACCACTTTTGCACTTGTATTAGTGTGGAAAAAACACTTTTTGCACTTGTGATAGTGTTGAAAAACCACTTTTCGCACTTGTGTTAGTGTTGAAAAACCACTTTTCGCACTTGTGTTGGTGCAGGAAACCACTTTTGCACTTGTATTAGTGTGGAAAAAACACTTTTTGCACTTGTGATAGTGTTGAAAAACGACTTTTCCCACTTGTGTTAGTGTTGAAAATCCACTTTTCCCACTTGTGTTGGTGCAGGAAACCACTTTTGCACTTGTATTAGTGTGGAAAAACACTTTTTGCACTTGTGATAGTGTTGAAAACCACTTTTCCCACTTGTGTTAGTGTTGAAAAACCACTTTTTGCACTTGTGTTAGCGTTGAAAAACCACTTTTCGCACTTGTGTTAGTGTTGAAAAACCACTTTTTGCACTTGTGTTGGTGCAGGAAACCACTTTTGCACTTGTGTTGGTGCAGGAAACCACATTTCGCATTTGTGATAGTGTTGAAAAACCACTTTTCGCACTTGTGATAGTGTTGAAAAACCACTTTTCGCACTTGTGTTGGTGCAGGAAACCACTTTTGCACTTGTATTAGTGTGGAAAAAACACTTTTCGCACTTGTGATAGTGTTGAAAAACCACTTTTCGCACTTGTGTTAGTGTTGAAAAACCACTTTTCGCACTTGTGTTGGTGCAGGCAACCACTTTTGCACTTGTATTAGTGTGGAAAAAACACTTTTTGCACTTGTGATAGTGTTGAAAAACCACTTTTCGCACTTGTGTTAGTATTGAAAATCCACTTTTCGCACATGTGTTGGTGCAGGAAACCACTTTTGCACTTGTATTAGTGTGGAAAAACGACTTTTCGCACTTGTGTTAGTGTTGAAAAACCACTTTTCGCACTTGTGTTGGTGCAGGAAACCACTTTTGCACTTGTATTAGTGTGGAAAAACGACTTTTCGCACTTATGTTAGTGTTGAAAAACCACTTTTCGCACTTGTGTTAGTGTTGAAAAACCACTTTTCGCACTTGTGTTGGTGCAGGAAACCACTTTTGCACTTGTATTAGTGTGGAAAAAACACTTTTCGCACTTGTGTTAGCGTTGAAAAACCACTTTTCGCACTTGTGTTAGTGTTGAAAAACCACTTGTCGCACTTGTGTTGGTGCAGGAAACCACTTTTGCACTTGTATTAGTGTGGAAAAAACACTTTTTGCACTTGTGATAGTGTTGAAAAACCACTTTTCCCACTTGTGTTAGTGTTGAAAATCCACTTTTCCCACTTGTGTTGGTGCAGGAAACCACTTTTGCACTTGTATTAGTGTGGAAAAAACACTTTTTGCACTTGTGATAGTGTTGAAAAATCACTTTTCGCACTTGTGTTAGTGTTGAAAAACCACTTTTCGCACTTGTGTTAGTGTTGAAAAACCACTTTTCGCACTTGTGTTGGTGTAGGAAACCACTTTTGCACTTGTATTAGTGTGGAAAAAACACTTTTTGCAACTGTGATAGTGTTGAAAAACCACTTTTCGCACTTGTGTTAGTGTTGAAAAACCACTTTTCGCACTTGTGTTGGCACAGGAAACCACTTTTGCACTTGTATTAGTGTGGAAAAAACACTTTTTGCACTTGTGATAGTGTTGAAAAACCACTTTTCGCAGTTGTGTTAGTGTTGAAAAACCACTTTTGGCACTTGTGTGGGTGCAGGAAACCACTTTTGCACTTGTATTAGTGTGGAAAAAACACTTTTTACACTTGTGATAGTGTTGAAAAAACACTTTTCGCACTTGTGTTAGTGTTGAAAAACCACTTTTCGCACTTGTGTTGGTGCAGGAAACCACCTTTGCACTTGTATTCGTATGGAAAAACCACTTTTCGTACTTGTGTTAGCGTTAAAAACCACTTTTCGCACTTGTGTTAGTGTTGAAAATCCACTTTTCGCACTTGTGTTGGAGCAGGAAACCACTTTTGCACTTGTATTAGTGTGGAAAAAACACTTTTTGCACTTGTGGTAGTGTTGAAAAACCACTTTTCCCACTTGTGTTAGTGTTGAAAAACCACTTTTCGCACTTGTGTTAGTGTTGAAAAACCACTTTTCACACTTGTGTTGGTGCAGGAAACCACTTTTGCACTTGTATTAGTGTGGAAAAAACACTTTTTGCACTTGTGATAGTGTTGAAAAACCACTTTTCGCACTTGTGTTAGTGTTGAAAAACCACTTTTCGCACTTGTGTTAGTGTTGAAAAACCACTTTTCGCACTTGTGTTGGTGCAGGAAACCACTTTTGCACTTGTGTTAGTGTGGAAAAAACACTTTTTGCACTTGTGATAGTGTTGAAAAACCACTTTTCGCACTTGTGTTAGTGTTGAAAAACCACTTTTCGCACTTGTGTTGGTGCAGGAAACCACTTTTCGCACTTGTGTTGGTGCAGGAAACCACTTTTGCACTTGTATTAGTGTGGAAAAAACACTTTTTGCACTTGTGATAGTGTTGAAAAACCACTTTTCGCACTTGTGTTAGTGTTGAAAACCACTTTTCGCACTTGTGTTGGTGCAGGAAACCACTTTTGCACTTGTATTAGTGTGGAAAAAACACTTTTTGCACTTGTGATAGTGTTGAAAAACCACTTTTCCCACTTGTGTTAGTGTTGAAAAACCACTTTTCCCACTTGTGTTGGTGCAGGAAACCACTTTTGCACTTGTATTAGTGTGGAAAAAACACTTTTTGCACTTGTGATAGTGTTGAAAAATCACTTTTCGCACTTGTGTTAGTGTTGAAAAACCACTTTTCGCACTTGTGTTAATGTTGAAAAACCACTTTTCGCACTTGTGTTGGTGCAGGAAACCACTTTTGCACTTGTATTAGTGTGGAAAAAACACTTTTTGCACCTGTGATAGTGTTGAAAAACCACTTTTCGCACTTGTGTTAGTGTTGAAAAACCACTTTTCGCACTTGTGTTGGTGCAGGAAACCACTTTTGCACTTGTATTAGTGTGGAAAAAACACTTTTTGCACTTGTGATAGTGTTGAAAAACCACTTTTCGCACTTGTGTTAGTGTTGAAAAACCACTTTTCGCACTTGTGTGGGTGCAGGAAACCACTTTTGCACTTGTATTAGTGTGGAAAAAAACACTTTTCGCACTTGTGTTAGTGTTGAAAAACCACTTTTCGCACTTGTGTTAGTGTTGAAAAACCACTTATCGCACTTGTGTTGGTGCGGGAAACCACTTTTGCACTTGTATTAGTGTGGAAAAACCACTTTTCGCACTTGTGTTAGCGTTGAAAAACCACTTTTCGCACTTGTGTTAGTGTTGAAAAACCACTTGTCGCACTTGTGTTGGTGCAGGAAACCACTTTTGCACTTGTATTAGTGTGGAAAAAACACTTTTTGCACTTGTGATAGTGTTGAAAAACCACTTTTCGCACTTGTGTTAGTGTTGAAAAACCACTTTTCGCACTTGTGTTGGTGCAGGAAACCACTTTTGCACTTGTATTCGTATGGAAAAAACACTTTTCGCACTTGTGTTAGCGTTGAAAAACCACTTTTCGCACTTGTGTTAGTGTTGAAAAACCACTTGTCGCACTTGTGTTGGTGCAGGAAACCACTTTTGCACTTGTATTAGTGTGGAAAAAACACTTTTTGCACTTGTATTAGTGTGGCAAAAGCACTTTTTGCACTTGTGATAGTGTTGAAAAACCACTTTTCGCACTTGTGTTAGTGTTGAAAAACCACTTTTCGCACTTGTGTGGGTGCAGGAAACCACTTTTGCACTTGTATTAGTGTGGAAAAAAACACTTTTCGCACTTGTGTTAGTGTTGAAAAACCACTTTTCGCACTTGTGTTAGTGTTGAAAAACCACTTTTCGCACTTGTGTTGGTGCGGGAAACCACTTTTGCACTTGTATTAGTGTGGAAAAAACACTTTTCGCACTTGTGTTAGCGTTGAAAAACCACTTTTCGCACTTGTGTTAGTGTTGAAAAACCACTTGTCGCACTTGTGTTGGTGCAGGAAACCACTTTTGCACTTGTATTAGTGTGGAAAAAACACTTTTTGCACTTGTGATAGTGTTGAAAAACCACTTTTCCCACTTGTGTTAGTGTTGAAAATCCACTTTTCCCACTTGTGTTGGTGCAGGAAACCACTTTTGCACTTGTATTAGTGTGGAAAAAACACTTTTTGCACTTGCGATAGTGTTGAAAAATCACTTTTCGCACTTGTGTTAGTGTTGAAAAACCACTTTTCGCACTTGTGTTAGTGTTGAAAAACCACTTTTCGCACTTGTGTTGGTGTAGGAAACCACTTTTGCACTTGTATTAGTGTGGAAAAAACACTTTTTGCAACTGTGATAGTGTTGAAAAACCACTTTTCGCACTTGTGTTAGTGTTGAAAAACCACTTTTCGCACTTGTGTTGGCACAGGAAACCACTTTTGCACTTGTTTTAGTGTGGAAAAAACACTTTTTGCACTTGTGATAGTGTTGAAAAACCACTTTTCGCAGTTGTGTTAGTGTTGAAAAACCACTTTTGGCACTTGTGTGGGTGCAGGAAACCACTTTTGCACTTGTATTAGTGTGGAAAAAACACTTTTTACACTTGTGATAGTGTTGAAAAAACACTTTTCGCACTTGTGTTAGTGTTGAAAAACCACTTTTCGCACTTGTGTTGGTGCAGGAAACCACCTTTGCACTTGTATTCGTATGGAAAAACCACTTTTCGTACTTGTGTTAGCGTTAAAAACCACTTTTCGCACTTGTGTTAGTGTTGAAAAA
>NW_027619587.1:0-37896 GCF_964187855.1 Myxine glutinosa
AGTGGTTTTTCAACACTAACACAAGTGCGAAAAGTGTTTTTTCCACACTAATACAAGTGCAAAAGTGGTTTCCTGCACCAACACAAGTGCGAAAAGTGATTTTTCAACACTAACACATGTGCAAAAAGTGGTTTTTCAACACTAACACAAGTGCAAAAAGTGTTTTTTCCACACTAATACAAGTGCAAATGTGGTTTCCTGCACCAACACAAGTGCGAAAAGTGGTTTTTCAACACTAACACAAGTGCAAAAAGTGGTTTTTCAACACTAACACAAGTGCCAAAAGTGGTTTTTCAACACTATCACAAGTGCAAAAAGTGATTTTTCCACACTAATACAAGTGCAAATGTGGTTTCCTGCACCAATACAAGTGCGAAAAGTGGTTTTTCAACACTAACACAAGTGCAAAAAGTGGTTTTTCAACACTAACACAAGTGCGAAAAGTGGTTTTTCAACACTAACACAAGTGCGAAAAGTGTTTTTTCCACACTAATACAACTGCAAAAGTGGTTTCCTGCACCAACACAAGTGCGAAAAGTGGTTTTTCAACACTAACACAAGTGCGAAAAGTGGTTTTTCAACACTAACACAAGTGCGAAAAGTGTTTTTTCCACACTAATACAAGTGCAAAAGTGGTTTCCTGCACCAACACAAGTGCGAAAAGTGGTTTTTCAACACTAACACAAGTGCGAAAAGTGGTTTTTCAACACTAACACAAGTGCGAAAAGTGGTTTTTCAACACCAACACAAGTGCGAAAAGTGTTTTTTCCACACTAATACAAGTGAAAAAGTGGTTTCCTGCACCAACACAAGTGCGAAAAGTGGTTTTTCAACACTAACACAAGTGCGAAAAGTGGTTTTTCAACACTAACACAAGTGCGAAAAGTGGTTTTTCAACACCAACACAAGTGCGAAAAGTGTTTTTTCCACACTAATACAAGTGAAAAAGTGGTTTCCTGCACCAACACAAGTGCGAAAAGTGGTTTTTCAACACTAACACAAGTGCGAAAAGTGGTTTTTCAACACTAACACAAGTGTGAAAAGTGGTTTTTCAACACTATCACAAGTGCAAAAAGTGTTTTTTCCACACTAATACAAGTGCAAAAGTGGTTTCCTGCACCAACACAAGTGCGAAAAGTGGTTTTTCAACACTAACACAAGTGCGAAAAGTGGTTTTTCCACACTAATACAAGTGCAAAAGTGGTTTCCTGCACCAACACAAGTGCGAAAAGTGGTTTTTCAACACTAACACAAGTGCGAAAAGTGGTTTTTCAACACTAACACAAGTGCGAAAAGTGTTTTTTCCACACTAATACAAGTGCAAAAGTGGTTTCCTGCACCAACACAAGTGTGAAAAGTGGTTTTTCAACACTAACACAAGTGCGAAAAGTGGTTTTTCAACACTAACACAAGTGCGAAAAGTGGTTTTTCAACACTATCACAAGTGCAAAAAGTGTTTTTTCCACACTAATACAAGTGCAAAAGTGGTTTCCTGCACCAACACAAGTGCGAAAAGTGGTTTTTCAACACTAACACAAGTGCGAAAAGTGGTTTTTCAACACTAACACAAGTGCGAAAAGTGGTTTTTCAACACTAACACAAGTGCGAAAAGTGTTTTTTCCACACTAATACAAGTGCAAAAGTGGTTTCCTGCACCAACACAAGTGCGAAAAGTGGTTTTTCAACACTAACACAAGTGCGAAAAGTGGTTTTTCAACACTAACACAAGTGCGAAAAGTGGTTTTTCAACACTAACACAAGTGCGAAAAGTGTTTTTTCCACACTAATACAAGTGCAAAAGTGGTTTCCTGCACCAACACAAGTGTGAAAAGTGGTTTTTCAACACTAACACAAGTGCGAAAAGTGTTTTTTCCACACTAATACAAGTGCAAAAGTGGTTTCCTGCACCAACACAAGTGCGAAAAGTGGTTTTTCAACACTAACACAAGTGCGAAAAGTGGTTTTTCAACACTAACACAAGTGCGAAAAGTGTTTTTTCCACACTAATACAAGTGCAAAAGTGGTTTCCTGCACCAACACAAGTGCGAAAAGTGGTTTTTCAACACTAACACAAGTGCGAAAAGTGGTTTTTCAACACTAACACAAGTGCGAAAAGTGGTTTTTCAACACTAACACAAGTGCGAAAAGTGTTTTTTCCACACTAATACAAGTGCAAAAGTGGTTTCCTGCACCAACACAAGTGCGAAAAGTGGTTTTTCAACACTAACTCAAGTGCGAAAAGTGGTTTTTCAACACTAACACAAGTGCGAAAAGTGGTTTTTCAACACTAACACAAGTGCGAAAAGTGTTTTTTCCACACTAATAGAAGTGCAAAAGTGGTTTCCTGCACCAACACAAGTGCGAAAAGTGGTTTTTCAACACTAACACAAGTGCGAAAAGTGGTTTTTCAACACTAACACAAGTGCGAAAAGTGGTTTTTCAACACTAACACAAGTGCGAAAAATGTTTTTTCCACACTAATACAAGTGCAAAAGTGGTTTCCTGCACCAACACAAGTGCGAAAAGTGATTTTTCAACACTAACACAAGTGCGAAAAGTGGTTTTTCAACACTAACACAAGTGCGAAAAGTGTTTTTTCCACACTAATACAAGTGCAAAAGTGGTTTCCTGCACCAACACAAGTGCGAAAAGTGGTTTTTCAACACTAACACAAGTGCGAAAAGTGGTTTTTCAACACTAACACAAGTGCGAAAAGTGGTTTTTCAACACTAACACAAGTGCGAAAAGTGTTTTTTCCACACTAATACAAGTGCAAAAGTGGTTTCCTGCACCAACACAAGTGCGAAAAGTGGTTTTTCAACACTAACACAAGTGCGAAAAGTGGTTTTTCAACACTAACACAAGTGTGAAAAGTGGTTTTTCAACAATAACACAAGTGCAAAAAGTATTTTTTCCACACTAATACAAGTGCAAAAGTGGTTTCCTGCACCAACACAAGTGCGAAAAGTGGTTTTTCAACACTAACTCAAGTGCGAAAAGTGGTTTTTCAACACTAACACAAGTGCGAAAAGTGGTTTTTCAACACTATCACAAGTGCAAAAAGTGTTTTTTCCACACTAATACAAGTGCAAAAGTGGTTTCCTGCACCAACACAAGTGCGAAAAGTGGTTTTTCAACACTAACACAAGTGCGAAAAGTGGTTTTTCAACACTAACACAAGTGCGAAAAGTGGTTTTTCCACACTAATACAAGTGCAAAAGTGGTTTCCTGCACCAACACAAGTGCGAAAAGTGGTTTTTCAACACTAACACAAGTGCGAAAAGTGGTTTTTCAACTCTAACACAAGTGCGAAAAGTGGTTTTTCAACACTAACACAAATGCGAAAAGTGTTTTTTCCACACTAATACAAGTGCAAAAGTGGTTTCCTGCACCAACACAAGTGTGAAAAGTGGTTTTTCAACACTAACACAAGTGCGAAAAGTGGTTTTTCAACACTAACACAAGTGCGAAAAGTGTTTTTTCCACACTAATACAAGTGCAAAAGTGGTTTCCTGCACCAACACAAGTGCGAAAAGTGGTTTTTCAACACTAACACAAGTGCGAAAAGTGGTTTTCAACACTAACACAAGTGCGAAAAGTGTTTTTTCCACACTAATACAAGTGCAAAAGTGGTTTCCTGCACCAACACAAGTGCGAAAAGTGGTTTTTCAACACTAACACAAGTGCGA
The DNA here is from genome assembly GCF_964187855.1 of Myxine glutinosa. NCBI lineage: Eukaryota > Metazoa > Chordata > Myxini > Myxiniformes > Myxinidae > Myxine > Myxine glutinosa. Next base: position 3,690 of record NW_027619587.1, read on the forward strand.
AAAGTGGTTTTTCAACACTAACACAAGTGCGAAAAGTGGTTTTTCAACACTAACACAAGTGTGAAAAGTGGTTTTTCAACACTAACACAAGTGCGAAAAGTGTTTTTTCCACACTAATACAAGTGCAAAAGTGGTTTTTCAACACTAACACAAGTGCGAAAAGTGTTTTTTCCACACTAATACAAGTGCAAAAGTGGTTTCCTGCACCAACACAAGTGCGAAAAGTGGTTTTTCAACACTAACACAAGTGCGAAAAGTGGTTTTTCAACACTGACACAAGTGTGAAAAGTGGTTTTTCAACAATAACACAAGTGCGAAAAGTATTTTTTCCACACTAATACAAGTGCAAAAGTGGTTTCCTGCACCAACACAAGTGCGAAAAGTGGTTTTTCAACACTAACTCAAGTGCGAAAAGTGGTTTTTCAACACTAACACAAGTGCGAAAAGTGGTTTTTCAACACTATCACAAGTGCAAAAAGTGTTTTTTCCACACTAATACAAGTGCAAAAGTGGTTTCCTGCACCAACACAAGTGCGAAAAGTGGTTTTTCAACACTAACACAAGTGCGAAATGTGTTTTTTCCACACTAATACAAGTGCAAAAGTGGTTTCTTGCACCAACACAAGTGCGAAAAGTGGTTTTTCAACACTAACACAAGTGCGAAAAGTGGTTTTTCAACACTAACACAAGTGCGAAAAGTGTTTTTTCCACACTAATACAAGTGCAAAAGTGGTTTCCTGCACCAACACAAGTGCGAAAAGTGGTTTTTCAACACTAACACAAGTGCGAAAAGTGGTTTTTCAACACTAACACAAGTGCGAAAAGTGGTTTTTCAACACTAACACAAGTGCAAAAAGTGTTTTTTCCACACTAATACAAGTGCAAAAGTGGTTTCCTGCACCAACACAAGTGTGAAAAGTGGTTTTTCAACACTAACTCAAGTGCGAAAAGTGTTTTTTCCACACTAATACAAGTGCAAAAGCGGTTTCCTGCACCAACACAAGTGCGAAAAGTGGTTTTTCAACACTAACACAAGTGCAAAAAGTGGTTTTTCAACACTATGACAAGTGCAAAAAGTGTTTTTTCCACACTAATACAAGTGCAAAAGTGGTTTCCTGCACCAACACAAGTGCGAAAAGTGGTTTTTCAACACTAACACAAGTGCGAAAAGTGGTTTTTCAACACTAACACAAGTGCGAAAAGTGGTATTTCAACACTAACACAAGTGCGAAAAGTGTTTTTTCCACACTAATACAAGTGCAAAAGTGGTTTCCTGCACCAACACAAGTGCGAAAAGTGGTTTTTCAACACTAACACAAGTGCGAACAGTGGTTTTTCAACACTAACACAAGTGCGAAAAGTGGTTTTTCAACACTAACACAAGTGCGAAAAGTGTTTTTTCCACACTAATACAAGTGCAAAAGTGGTTTCCTGCACCAACACAAGTGCGAAAAGTGATTTTTCAACACTAACACATGTGCAAAAAGTGGTTTTTCAACACTAACACAAGTGCAAAAAGTGTTTTTTCCACACTAATACAAGTGCAAATGTGGTTTCCTGCACCAACACAAGTGCGAAAAGTGGTTTTTCAACACTAACACAAGTGCGAAAAGTGGTTTTTCAACACTAACACAAGTGCCAAAAGTGGTTTTTCAACACTATCACAAGTGCAAAAAGTGATTTTTCCACACTAATACAAGTGCAAATGTGGTTTCCTGCACCAACACAAGTGCGAAAAGTGGTTTTTCAACACTAACACAAGTGCGAAAAGTGGTTTTTCAACACTAACACAAGTGCGAAAAGTGTTTTTTCCACACTAATACAAGTGCAAAAGTGGTTTCCTGCACCAACACAAGTGTGAAAAGTGGTTTTTCAACACTAACACAAGTGCGAAAAGTGGTTTTTCAACACTAACACAAGTGCGAAAAGTGGTTTTTCAACACTAACACAAGTGCGAAAAGTGTTTTTTCCACATTAATACAAGTGCAAAAGTGGTTTCCTGCACCAACACAAGTGCGAAAAGTGGTTTTTCAACACTAACACAAGTGTGAAAAGTGGTTTTTCAACACTAACACAACTGCGAAAAGTGGTTTTTCAACACTAACACAAGTGCAAAAGTGGTTTCCTGCACCAACACAAGTGCGAAAAGAGGTTTTTCAACACTAACACAAGTGCGAAAAGTGGTTTTTCAACACTAACACAAGTGCGAAAAGTGTTTTTTCCACACTAATACAAGTGCAAAAGTGGTTTCCTGCACCAACACAAGTGCGAAAAGTGGTTTTTCAACACTAACACAAGTGCGAAAAGTGGTTTTTCAACACTAACACAAGTGCGAAAAGTGGTTTTTCAACACTAACACAAGTGTGAAAAGTGGTTTTTCAACACTAACACAAGTGCGAAAAGTGTTTTTTCCACACTAATACAAGTGCAAAAGTGGTTTTTCAACACTAACACAAGTGCGAAAAGTGTTTTTTCCACACTAATACAAGTGCAAAAGTGGTTTCCTGCACCAACACAAGTGCGAAAAGTGGTTTTTCAACACTAACACAAGTGCGAAAAGTGGTTTTTCAACACTAACACAAGTGTGAAAAGTAGTTTTTCAACAATAACACAAGTGCGAAAAGTATTTTTTCCACACTAATACAAGTGCAAAAGTGGTTTCCTGCACCAACACAAGTGCGAAAAGTGGTTTTTCAACACTAACTCAAGTGCGAAAAGTGGTTTTTCAACACTAACACAAGTGCGAAAAGTGGTTTTTCAACACTATCACAAGTGCAAAAAGTGTTTTTTCCACACTAATACAAGTGCAAAAGTGGTTTCCTGCACCAACACAAGTGCGAAAAGTGGTTTTTCAACACTAACACAAGTGCGAAATGTGTTTTTTCCACACTAATACAAGTGCAAAAGTGGTTTCTTGCACCAACACAAGTGCGAAAAGTGGTTTTTCAACACTAACACAAGTGCGAAAAGTGGTTTTTCAACACTAACACAAGTGCGAAAAGTGTTTTTTCCACACTAATACAAGTGCAAAAGTGGTTTCCTGCACCAACACAAGTGCGAAAAGTGGTTTTTCAACACTAACACAAGTGCGAAAAGTGGTTTTTCAACACTAACACAAGTGCGAAAAGTGGTTTTTCAACACTAACACAAGTGCAAAAAGTGTTTTTTCCACACTAATACAAGTGCAAAAGTGGTTTCCTGCACCAACACAAGTGTGAAAAGTGGTTTTTCAACACTAACTCAAGTGCGAAAAGTGTTTTTTCCACACTAATACAAGTGCAAAAGCGGTTTCCTGCACCAACACAAGTGCGAAAAGTGGTTTTTCAACACTAACACAAGTGCAAAAAGTGGTTTTTCAACACTATGACAAGTGCAAAAAGTGTTTTTTCCACACTAATACAAGTGCAAAAGTGGTTTCCTGCACCAACACAAGTGCGAAAAGTGGTTTTTCAACACTAACACAAGTGCGAAAAGTGGTTTTTCAACACTAACACAAGTGCGAAAAGTGGTATTTCAACACTAACACAAGTGCGAAAAGTGGTATTTCAACACTAACACAAGTGCGAAAAGTGTTTTTTCCACACTAATACAAGTGCAAAAGTGGTTTCCTGCACCAACACAAGTGCGAAAAGTGGTTTTTCAACACTAACACAAGTGCGAACAGTGGTTTTTCAACACTAACACAAGTGCGAAAAGTGGTTTTTCAACACTAACACATGTGCAAAAAGTGGTTTTTCAACACTAACACAAGTGCAAAAAGTGTTTTTTCCACACTAATACAAGTGCAAATGTGGTTTCCTGCACCAACACAAGTGCGAAAAGTGGTTTTTCAACACTAACACAAGTGCGAAAAGTGGTTTTTCAACACTAACACAAGTGCCAAAAGTGGTTTTTCAACACTATCACAAGTGCAAAAAGTGATTTTTCCACACTAATACAAGTGCAAATGTGGTTTCCTGCACCAACACAAGTGCGAAAAGTGGTTTTTCAACACTAACACAAGTGCGAAAAGTGGTTTTTCAACACTAACACAAGTGCGAAAAGTGTTTTTTCCACACTAATACAAGTGCAAAAGTGGTTTCCTGCACCAACACAAGTGTGAAAAGTGGTTTTTCAACACTAACACAAGTGCGAAAAGTGGTTTTTCAACACTAACACAAGTGCGAAAAGTGGTTTTTCAACACTAACACAAGTGCGAAAAGTGTTTTTTCCACATTAATACAAGTGCAAAAGTGGTTTCCTGCACCAACACAAGTGCGAAAAGTGGTTTTTCAACACTAACACAAGTGTGAAAAGTGGTTTTTCAACACTAACACAACTGCGAAAAGTGGTTTTTCAACACTAACACAAGTGCGAAAAGTGTTTTTTCCACACTAATACAAGTGCAAAAGTGGTTTCCTGCACCAACACAAGTGCGAAAAGAGGTTTTTCAACACTAACACAAGTGCGAAAAGTGATTTTTCAACACTAACACAAGTGCGAAAAGTGTTTTTCCACACTAATACAAGTGCAAAAGTGGTTTCCTGTACCAACACAAGTGCGAAAAGTGGTTTTTCAACACTAACACAAGTGCGAAAAGTGGTTTTTCAACACTAACACAAGTGCAAAAAGTGTTTTTTCCACACTAATACAAGTGCAAAAGTGGTTTCCTGCACCAACACAAGTGCGAAAAGTGGTTTTTCAACACTAACACAAGTGCGAAAAGTGGTTTTTCAACACTAACACAAGTGCGAAAAGTGGTTTTTCAACACCAACACAAGTGCGAAAAGTGTTTTTTCCACACTAATACAAGTGAAAAAGTGGTTTCCTGCACCAACACAAGTGGAAAAGTGGTTTTTCAACACTAACACAAGTGCGAAAAGTGGTTTTTCAACACTAACACAAGTGTGAAAAGTGGTTTTTCAACACTATCACAAGTGCAAAAAGTGTTTTTTCCACACTAATACAAGTGCAAAAGTGGTTTCCTGCACCAACACAAGTGCGAAAAGTGGTTTTTCAACACTAACACAAGTGCGAAAAGTGGTTTTTCAACACTAACACAAGTGCGAAAAGTGGTTTTTCAACACTATCACAAGTGCAAAAAGTGTTTTTTTCCACACTAATACAAGTGCAAAAGTGGTTTCCTGCACCAACACAAGTGCGAAAAGTGGTTTTTCAACACTAACACAAGTGCGAAAAGTGGTTTTTCAACACTAACACAAATGCGAAAAGTGTTTTTTCCACACTAATACAAGTGCAAAAGTGGTTTCCTGCACCAACACAAGTGCGAAAAGTGGTTTTTCAACACTAACACAAGTGCGAAAAGTGGTTTTTCAACACTAACACAAGTGCGAAAAGTGGTTTTTCAACACTAACACAAGTGCGAAAAGTGTTTTTTCCACACTAATACAAGTGCAAAAGTGGTTTCCTGCACCAACACAAGTGCGAAAAGTGGTTTTTCAACACTAACACAAGTGCGAAAAGTGGTTTTTCAACACTAACACAAGTGCGAAAAGTGTTTTTTCCACACTAATACAAGTGCAAAAGTGGTTTCCTGCACCAACACAAGTGCGAAAAGTGGTTTTTCAACATTAACACAAGTGCGAAAAGTGGTTTTTCAACACTAACACAAGTGCGAAAAGTGGTTTTTCAACACTAACACAAGTGCGAAAAGTGTTATTTCCACACTAATACAAGTGCAAAAGTTGTTTCCTGCACCAACACAAGTGCGAAAAGTGGTTTTTCAACACTAACTCAAGTGCGAAAAGTGGTTTTTCAACACTAACACAAGTGCGAAAAGTGGTTTTTCAACACTAACACAAGTGCGAAAAGTGTTTTTTCCACACTAATACAAGTGCAAAAGTGGTTTCCTGCACCAACACAAGTGCGAAAAGTGGTTTTTCAACACTAACACAAGTGCGAAAAGTGGTTTTTCAACACTAACACAAGTGTGAAAAGTGGTTTTTCAACAATAACACAAGTGCGAAAAGTATTTTTTCCACACTAATACAAGTGCAAAAGTGGTTTCCTGCACCAACACAAGTGCGAAAAGTGGTTTTTCAACACTAACTCAAGTGCGAAAAGTGGTTTTTCAACACTAACACAAGTGCGAAAAGTGGTTTTTCAACACTATCACAAGTGCAAAAAGTGTTTTTTCCACACTAATACAAGTGCAAAAGTGGTTTCCTGCACCAACACAAGTGCGAAAAGTGGTTTTTCAACACTAACACAAGTGCGAAAAGTGTTTTTTCCACACTAATACAAGTGCAAAAGTGGTTTCCTGCACCAACACAAGTGCGAAAAGTGGTTTTTCAACACTAACACAAGTGCGAAAAGTGGTTTTTCAACACTAACACAAGTGCGAAAAGTGTTTTTTCCACACTAATACAAGTGCAAAAGTGGTTTCCTGCACCAACACAAGTGCAAAAAGTGGTTTTTCAACACTAACACAAGTGCGAAAAGTGGTTTTTCAACACTAACACAAGTGCGAAAAGTGGTTTTTCAACACTAACACAAGTGCGAAAAGTGTTTTTTCCACACTAATACAAGTGCAAAAGTGGTTTCCTGCACCAACACAAGTGCGAAAAGTGGTTTTTCAACACTAACACAAGTGCAAAAAGTGGTTTTTCAACACTATGACAAGTGCAAAAAGTGTTTTTTCCACACTAATACAAGTGCAAAAGTGGTTTCCTGCACCAACACAAGTGCGAAAAGTGGTTTTTCAACACTAACACAAGTGCGAAAAGTGGTTTTTCAACACTAACACAAGTGCGAAAAGTGGTATTTCAACACTAACACAAGTGCGAAAAGTGTTTTTTCCACACTAATACAAGTGCAAAAGTGGTTTCCTGCACCAACACAAGTGCGAAAAGTGGTTTTTCAACACTAACACAAGTGCGAACAGTGGTTTTTCAACACTAACACAAGTGCGAAAAGTGGTTTTTCAACACTAACACAAGTGCGAAAAGTGGTTTTTCAACACTAACACAAGTGCGAAAAGTGTTTTTTCCACACTAATACAAGTGCAAAAGTGCTTTCCTGCACCAACACAAGTGCGAAAAGTGATTTTTCAACACTAAAACATGTGCAAAAAGTGGTTTTTCAACACTAACACAAGTGCAAAAAGTGTTTTTTCCACACTAATACAAGTGCAAATGTGGTTTCCTGCACCAACACAAGTGCGAAAAGTGGTTTTTCAACACTAACACAAGTGCGAAAAGTGGTTTTTCAACACTAACACAAGTGCGAAAAGTGGTTTTTCAACACTAACACAAGTGCGAAAAGTGTTTTTTCCACACTAATACAAGTGCAAAAGTGGTTTCCTGCACCAACACAAGTGCGAAAAGTGGTTTTTCAACACTAACACAAGTGCGAAAAGTGGTTTTTCAACACTAACACAAGTGCGAAAAGTGGTTTTTCAACACTAACACAAGTGCGAAAAGTGTTTTTTCCACACTAATACAAGTGCAAAAGTGGTTTCCTGCACCAACACAAGTGCGAAAAGTGGTTTTTCAACACTAACACAAGTGCGAAAAGTGGTTTTTCAACACTAACACAAGTGTGAAAAGTGGTTTTTCAACAATAACACAAGTGCAAAAAGTATTTTTTCCACACTAATACAAGTGCAAAAGTGGTTTCCTGCACCAACACAAGTGCGAAAAGTGGTTTTTCAACACTAACTCAAGTGCGAAAAGTGGTTTTTCAACACTAACACAAGTGCGAAAAGTGGTTTTTCAACACTATCACAAGTGCAAAAAGTGTTTTTTCCACACTAATACAAGTGCAAAAGTGGTTTCCTGCACCAACACAAGTGCGAAAAGTGGTTTTTCAACACTAACACAAGTGCGAAAAGTGGTTTTTCAACACTAACACAAGTGCGAAAAGTGGTTTTTCCACACTAATACAAGTGCAAAAGTGGTTTCCTGCACCAACACAAGTGCGAAAAGTGGTTTTTCAACACTAACACAAGTGCGAAAAGTGGTTTTTCAACTCTAACACAAGTGCGAAAAGTGGTTTTTCAACACTAACACAAATGCGAAAAGTGTTTTTTCCACACTAATACAAGTGCAAAAGTGGTTTCCTGCACCAACACAAGTGTGAAAAGTGGTTTTTCAACACTAACACAAGTGCGAAAAGTGGTTTTTCAACACTAACACAAGTGCGAAAAGTGGTTTTTCAACACTAACACAAGTGCGAAAAGTGTTTTTTCCACACTAATACAAGTGCAAAAGTGGTTTCCTGCACCAACACAAGTGCGAAAAGTGGTTTTTCAACACTAACACAAGTGCGAAAAGTGGTTTTTCAACACTAACACAAGTGCGAAAAGTGTTTTTTCCACACTAATACAAGTGCAAAAGTGGTTTCCTGCACCAACACGTGCGAAAAGTGGTTTTTCAACACTAACACAAGTGCGAAAAGTGGTTTTTCAACACTAACACAAGTGCGAAAAGTGGTTTTTCAACACTAACACAAGTGTGAAAAGTGGTTTTTCAACACTAACACAAGTGCGAAAAGTGTTTTTTCCACACTAATACAAGTGCAAAAGTGGTTTTTCAACACTAACACAAGTGCGAAAAGTGTTTTTTCCACACTAATACAAGTGCAAAAGTGGTTTCCTGCACCAACACAAGTGCGAAAAGTGGTTTTTCAACACTAACACAAGTGCGAAAAGTGGTTTTTCAACACTAACACAAGTGTGAAAAGTGGTTTTTCAACAATAACACAAGTGCGAAAAGTATTTTTTCCACACTAATACAAGTGCAAAAGTGGTTTCCTGCACCAACACAAGTGCGAAAAGTGGTTTTTCAACACTAACTCAAGTGCGAAAAGTGGTTTTTCAACACTAACACAAGTGCGAAAAGTGGTTTTTCAACACTATCACAAGTGCAAAAAGTGTTTTTTCCACACTAATACAAGTGCAAAAGTGGTTTCCTGCACCAACACAAGTGCGAAAAGTGGTTTTTCAACACTAACACAAGTGCGAAATGTGTTTTTTCCACACTAATACAAGTGCAAAAGTGGTTTCCTGCACCAACACAAGTGCGAAAAGTGGTTTTTCAACACTAACACAAGTGCGAAAAGTGGTTTTTCAACACTAACACAAGTGCGAAAAGTGTTTTTTCCACACTAATACAAGTGCAAAAGTGGTTTCCTGCACCAACACAAGTGCGAAAAGTGGTTTTTCAACACTAACACAAGTGCGAAAAGTGGTTTTTCAACACTAACACAAGTGCGAAAAGTGGTTTTTCAACACTAACACAAGTGCAAAAAGTGTTTTTTCCACACTAATACAAGTGCAAAAGTGGTTTCCTGCACCAACACAAGTGTGAAAAGTGGTTTTTCAACACTAACTCAAGTGCGAAAAGTGTTTTTTCCACACTAATACAAGTGCAAAAGCGGTTTCCTGCACCAACACAAGTGCGAAAAGTGGTTTTTCAACACTAACACAAGTGCAAAAAGTGGTTTTTCAACACTATGACAAGTGCAAAAAGTGTTTTTTCCACACTAATACAAGTGCAAAAGTGGTTTCCTGCACCAACACAAGTGCGAAAAGTGGTTTTTCAACACTAACACAAGTGCGAAAAGTGGTTTTTCAACACTAACACAAGTGCGAAAAGTGGTATTTCAACACTAACACAAGTGCGAAAAGTGTTTTTTCCACACTAATACAAGTGCAAAAGTGGTTTCCTGCACCAACACAAGTGCGAAAAGTGGTTTTTCAACACTAACACAAGTGCGAACAGTGGTTTTTCAACACTAACACAAGTGCGAAAAGTGGTTTTTCAACACTAACACAAGTGCGAAAAGTGTTTTTTCCACACTAATACAAGTGCAAAAGTGGTTTCCTGCACCAACACAAGTGCGAAAAGTGATTTTTCAACACTAACACATGTGCAAAAAGTGGTTTTTCAACACTAACACAAGTGCAAAAAGTGTTTTTTCCACACTAATACAAGTGCAAATGTGGTTTCCTGCACCAACACAAGTGCGAAAAGTGGTTTTTCAACACTAACACAAGTGCGAAAAGTGGTTTTTCAACACTAACACAAGTGCCAAAAGTGGTTTTTCAACACTATCACAAGTGCAAAAAGTGATTTTTCCACACTAATACAAGTGCAAATGTGGTTTCCTGCACCAACACAAGTGCGAAAAGTGGTTTTTCAACACTAACACAAGTGCGAAAAGTGGTTTTTCAACACTAACACAAGTGCGAAAAGTGTTTTTTCCACACTAATACAAGTGCAAAAGTGGTTTCCTGCACCAACACAAGTGTGAAAAGTGGTTTTTCAACACTAACACAAGTGCGAAAAGTGGTTTTTCAACACTAACACAAGTGCGAAAAGTGGTTTTTCAACACTAACACAAGTGCGAAAAGTGTTTTTTCCACATTAATACAAGTGCAAAAGTGGTTTCCTGCACCAACACAAGTGCGAAAAGTGGTTTTTCAACACTAACACAAGTGTGAAAAGTGGTTTTTCAACACTAACACAACTGCGAAAAGTGGTTTTTCAACACTAACACAAGTGCGAAAAGTGTTTTTTCCACACTAATACAAGTGCAAAAGTGGTTTCCTGCACCAACACAAGTGCGAAAAGAGGTTTTTCAACACTAACACAAGTGCGAAAAGTGATTTTTTAACACTAACACAAGTGCGAAAAGTGTTTTTCCACACTAATACAAGTGCAAAAGTGGTTTCCTGTACCAACACAAGTGCGAAAAGTGGTTTTTCAACACTAACACAAGTGCGAAAAGTGGTTTTTCAACACTAACACAAGTGCAAAAAGTGTTTTTTCCACACTAATACAAGTGCAAAAGTGGTTTCCTGCACCAACACAAGTGCGAAAAGTGGTTTTTCAACACTAACACAAGTGCGAAAAGTGGTTTTTCAACACTAACACAAGTGCGAAAAGTGGTTTTTCAACACCAACACAAGTGCGAAAAGTGTTTTTTCCACACTAATACAAGTGAAAAAGTGGTTTCCTGCACCAACACAAGTGGAAAAGTGGTTTTTCAACACTAACACAAGTGCGAAAAGTGGTTTTTCAACACTAACACAAGTGTGAAAAGTGGTTTTTCAACACTATCACAAGTGCAAAAAGTGTTTTTTCCACACTAATACAAGTGCAAAAGTGGTTTCCTGCACCAACACAAGTGCGAAAAGTGGTTTTTCAACACTAACACAAGTGCGAAAAGTGGTTTTTCAACACTAACACAAGTGCGAAAAGTGGTTTTTCAACACTATCACAAGTGCAAAAAGTGTTTTTTCCACACTAATACAAGTGCAAAAGTGGTTTCCTGCACCAACACAAGTGCGAAAAGTGGTTTTTCAACACTAACACAAGTGCGAAAAGTGGTTTTTCAACACTAACACAAATGCGAAAAGTGTTTTTTCCACACTAATACAAGTGCAAAAGTGGTTTCCTGCACCAACACAAGTGCGAAAAGTGGTTTTTCAACACTAACACAAGTGCGAAAAGTGGTTTTTCAACACTAACACAAGTGCGAAAAGTGGTTTTTCAACACTAACACAAGTGCGAAAAGTGTTTTTTCCACACTAATACAAGTGCAAAAGTGGTTTCCTGCACCAACACAAGTGCGAAAAGTGGTTTTTCAACACTAACACAAGTGCGAAAAGTGGTTTTTCAACACTAACACAAGTGCGAAAAGTGTTTTTTCCACACTAATACAAGTGCAAAAGTGGTTTCCTGCACCAACACAAGTGCGAAAAGTGGTTTTTCAACATTAACACAAGTGCGAAAAGTGGTTTTTCAACACTAACACAAGTGCGAAAAGTGGTTTTTCAACACTAACACAAGTGCGAAAAGTGTTATTTCCACACTAATACAAGTGCAAAAGTTGTTTCCTGCACCAACACAAGTGCGAAAAGTGGTTTTTCAACACTAACTCAAGTGCGAAAAGTGGTTTTTCAACACTAACACAAGTGCGAAAAGTGGTTTTTCAACACTAACACAAGTGCGAAAAGTGTTTTTTCCACACTAATACAAGTGCAAAAGTGGTTTCCTGCACCAACACAAGTGCGAAAAGTGGTTTTTCAACACTAACACAAGTGCGAAAAGTGGTTTTTCAACACTAACACAAGTGTGAAAAGTGGTTTTTCAACAATAACACAAGTGCGAAAAGTATTTTTTCCACACTAATACAAGTGCAAAAGTGGTTTCCTGCACCAACACAAGTGCGAAAAGTGGTTTTTCAACACTAACTCAAGTGCGAAAAGTGGTTTTTCAACACTAACACAAGTGCGAAAAGTGGTTTTTCAACACTATCACAAGTGCAAAAAGTGTTTTTTCCACACTAATACAAGTGCAAAAGTGGTTTCCTGCACCAACACAAGTGCGAAAAGTGGTTTTTCAACACTAACACAAGTGCGAAAAGTGTTTTTTCCACACTAATACAAGTGCAAAAGTGGTTTCCTGCACCAACACAAGTGCGAAAAGTGGTTTTTCAACACTAACACAAGTGCGAAAAGTGGTTTTTCAACACTAACACAAGTGCGAAAAGTGTTTTTTCCACACTAATACAAGTGCAAAAGTGGTTTCCTGCACCAACACAAGTGCGAAAAGTGGTTTTTCAACACTAACACAAGTGCGAAAAGTGGTTTTTCAACACTAACACAAGTGCGAAAAGTGGTTTTTCAACACTAACACAAGTGTGAAAAGTGGTTTTTCAACACTAACACAAGTGCGAAAAGTGTTTTTTCCACACTAATACAAGTGCAAAAGTGGTTTTTCAACACTAACACAAGTGCGAAAAGTGTTTTTTCCACACTAATACAAGTGCAAAAGTGGTTTCCTGCACCAACACAAGTGCGAAAAGTGGTTTTTCAACACTAACACAAGTGCGAAAAGTGGTTTTTCAACACTAACACAAGTGTGAAAAGTGGTTTTTCAACAATAACACAAGTGCGAAAAGTATTTTTTCCACACTAATACAAGTGCAAAAGTGGTTTCCTGCACCAACACAAGTGCGAAAAGTGGTTTTTCAACACTAACTCAAGTGCGAAAAGTGGTTTTTCAACACTAACACAAGTGCGAAAAGTGGTTTTTCAACACTATCACAAGTGCAAAAAGTGTTTTTTCCACACTAATACAAGTGCAAAAGTGGTTTCCTGCACCAACACAAGTGCGAAAAGTGGTTTTTCAACACTAACACAAGTGCGAAATGTGTTTTTTCCACACTAATACAAGTGCAAAAGTGGTTTCCTGCACCAACACAAGTGCGAAAAGTGGTTTTTCAACACTAACACAAGTGCGAAAAGTGGTTTTTCAACACTAACACAAGTGCGAAAAGTGTTTTTTCCACACTAATACAAGTGCAAAAGTGGTTTCCTGCACCAACACAAGTGCGAAAAGTGGTTTTTCAACACTAACACAAGTGCGAAAAGTGGTTTTTCAACACTAACACAAGTGCGAAAAGTGGTTTTTCAACACTAACACAAGTGCAAAAAGTGTTTTTTCCACACTAATACAAGTGCAAAAGTGGTTTCCTGCACCAACACAAGTGTGAAAAGTGGTTTTTCAACACTAACTCAAGTGCGAAAAGTGTTTTTTCCACACTAATACAAGTGCAAAAGCGGTTTCCTGCACCAACACAAGTGCGAAAAGTGGTTTTTCAACACTAACACAAGTGCAAAAAGTGGTTTTTCAACACTATGACAAGTGCAAAAAGTGTTTTTTCCACACTAATACAAGTGCAAAAGTGGTTTCCTGCACCAACACAAGTGCGAAAAGTGGTTTTTCAACACTAACACAAGTGCGAAAAGTGGTTTTTCAACACTAACACAAGTGCGAAAAGTGGTATTTCAACACTAACACAAGTGCGAAAAGTGTTTTTTCCACACTAATACAAGTGCAAAAGTGGTTTCCTGCACCAACACAAGTGCGAAAAGTGGTTTTTCAACACTAACACAAGTGCGAACAGTGGTTTTTCAACACTAACACAAGTGCGAAAAGTGGTTTTTCAACACTAACACAAGTGCGAAAAGTGTTTTTTCCACACTAATACAAGTGCAAAAGTGGTTTCCTGCACCAACACAAGTGCGAAAAGTGATTTTTCAACACTAACACATGTGCAAAAAGTGGTTTTTCAACACTAACACAAGTGCAAAAAGTGTTTTTTCCACACTAATACAAGTGCAAATGTGGTTTCCTGCACCAACACAAGTGCGAAAAGTGGTTTTTCAACACTAACACAAGTGCGAAAAGTGGTTTTTCAACACTAACACAAGTGCCAAAAGTGGTTTTTCAACACTATCACAAGTGCAAAAAGTGATTTTTCCACACTAATACAAGTGCAAATGTGGTTTCCTGCACCAACACAAGTGCGAAAAGTGGTTTTTCAACACTAACACAAGTGCGAAAAGTGGTTTTTCAACACTAACACAAGTGCGAAAAGTGTTTTTTCCACACTAATACAAGTGCAAAAGTGGTTTCCTGCACCAACACAAGTGTGAAAAGTGGTTTTTCAACACTAACACAAGTGCGAAAAGTGGTTTTTCAACACTAACACAAGTGCGAAAAGTGGTTTTTCAACACTAACACAAGTGCGAAAAGTGTTTTTTCCACATTAATACAAGTGCAAAAGTGGTTTCCTGCACCAACACAAGTGCGAAAAGTGGTTTTTCAACACTAACACAAGTGTGAAAAGTGGTTTTTCAACACTAACACAACTGCGAAAAGTGGTTTTTCAACACTAACACAAGTGCGAAAAGTGTTTTTTCCACACTAATACAAGTGCAAAAGTGGTTTCCTGCACCAACACAAGTGCGAAAAGAGGTTTTTCAACACTAACACAAGTGCGAAAAGTGATTTTTTAACACTAACACAAGTGCGAAAAGTGTTTTTCCACACTAATACAAGTGCAAAAGTGGTTTCCTGTACCAACACAAGTGCGAAAAGTGGTTTTTCAACACTAACACAAGTGCGAAAAGTGGTTTTTCAACACTAACACAAGTGCAAAAAGTGTTTTTTCCACACTAATACAAGTGCAAAAGTGGTTTCCTGCACCAACACAAGTGCGAAAAGTGGTTTTTCAACACTAACACAAGTGCGAAAAGTGGTTTTTCAACACTAACACAAGTGCGAAAAGTGGTTTTTCAACACCAACACAAGTGCGAAAAGTGTTTTTTCCACACTAATACAAGTGAAAAAGTGGTTTCCTGCACCAACACAAGTGGAAAAGTGGTTTTTCAACACTAACACAAGTGCGAAAAGTGGTTTTTCAACACTAACACAAGTGTGAAAAGTGGTTTTTCAACACTATCACAAGTGCAAAAAGTGTTTTTTCCACACTAATACAAGTGCAAAAGTGGTTTCCTGCACCAACACAAGTGCGAAAAGTGGTTTTTCAACACTAACACAAGTGCGAAAAGTGGTTTTTCAACACTAACACAAGTGCGAAAAGTGGTTTTTCAACACTATCACAAGTGCAAAAAGTGTTTTTTCCACACTAATACAAGTGCAAAAGTGGTTTCCTGCACCAACACAAGTGCGAAAAGTGGTTTTTCAACACTAACACAAGTGCGAAAAGTGGTTTTTCAACACTAACACAAATGCGAAAAGTGTTTTTTCCACACTAATACAAGTGCAAAAGTGGTTTCCTGCACCAACACAAGTGCGAAAAGTGGTTTTTCAACACTAACACAAGTGCGAAAAGTGGTTTTTCAACACTAACACAAGTGCGAAAAGTGGTTTTTCAACACTAACACAAGTGCGAAAAGTGTTTTTTCCACACTAATACAAGTGCAAAAGTGGTTTCCTGCACCAACACAAGTGCGAAAAGTGGTTTTTCAACACTAACACAAGTGCGAAAAGTGGTTTTTCAACACTAACACAAGTGCGAAAAGTGTTTTTTCCACACTAATACAAGTGCAAAAGTGGTTTCCTGCACCAACACAAGTGCGAAAAGTGGTTTTTCAACATTAACACAAGTGCGAAAAGTGGTTTTTCAACACTAACACAAGTGCGAAAAGTGGTTTTTCAACACTAACACAAGTGCGAAAAGTGTTATTTCCACACTAATACAAGTGCAAAAGTTGTTTCCTGCACCAACACAAGTGCGAAAAGTGGTTTTTCAACACTAACTCAAGTGCGAAAAGTGGTTTTTCAACACTAACACAAGTGCGAAAAGTGGTTTTTCAACACTAACACAAGTGCGAAAAGTGTTTTTTCCACACTAATACAAGTGCAAAAGTGGTTTCCTGCACCAACACAAGTGCGAAAAGTGGTTTTTCAACACTAACACAAGTGCGAAAAGTGGTTTTTCAACACTAACACAAGTGTGAAAAGTGGTTTTTCAACAATAACACAAGTGCGAAAAGTATTTTTTCCACACTAATACAAGTGCAAAAGTGGTTTCCTGCACCAACACAAGTGCGAAAAGTGGTTTTTCAACACTAACTCAAGTGCGAAAAGTGGTTTTTCAACACTAACACAAGTGCGAAAAGTGGTTTTTCAACACTATCACAAGTGCAAAAAGTGTTTTTTCCACACTAATACAAGTGCAAAAGTGGTTTCCTGCACCAACACAAGTGCGAAAAGTGGTTTTTCAACACTAACACAAGTGCGAAAAGTGTTTTTTCCACACTAATACAAGTGCAAAAGTGGTTTCCTGCACCAACACAAGTGCGAAAAGTGGTTTTTCAACACTAACACAAGTGCGAAAAGTGGTTTTTCAACACTAACACAAGTGCGAAAAGTGTTTTTTCCACACTAATACAAGTGCAAAAGTGGTTTCCTGCACCAACACAAGTGCAAAAAGTGGTTTTTCAACACTAACACAAGTGCGAAAAGTGGTTTTTCAACACTAACACAAGTGCGAAAAGTGGTTTTTCAACACTAACACAAGTGCGAAAAGTGTTTTTTCCACACTAATACAAGTGCAAAAGTGGTTTCCTGCACCAACACAAGTGCGAAAAGTGGTTTTTCAACACTAACACAAGTGCAAAAAGTGGTTTTTCAACACTATGACAAGTGCAAAAAGTGTTTTTTCCACACTAATACAAGTGCAAAAGTGGTTTCCTGCACCAACACAAGTGCGAAAAGTGGTTTTTCAACACTAACACAAGTGCGAAAAGTGGTTTTTCAACACTAACACAAGTGCGAAAAGTGGTATTTCAACACTAACACAAGTGCGAAAAGTGTTTTTTCCACACTAATACAAGTGCAAAAGTGGTTTCCTGCACCAACACAAGTGCGAAAAGTGGTTTTTCAACACTAACACAAGTGCGAACAGTGGTTTTTCAACACTAACACAAGTGCGAAAAGTGGTTTTTCAACACTAACACAAGTGCGAAAAGTGGTTTTTCAACACTAACACAAGTGCGAAAAGTGTTTTTTCCACACTAATACAAGTGCAAAAGTGCTTTCCTGCACCAACACAAGTGCGAAAAGTGATTTTTCAACACTAAAACATGTGCAAAAAGTGGTTTTTCAACACTAACACAAGTGCAAAAAGTGTTTTTTCCACACTAATACAAGTGCAAATGTGGTTTCCTGCACCAACACAAGTGCGAAAAGTGGTTTTTCAACACTAACACAAGTGCGAAAAGTGGTTTTTCAACATTAACACAAGTGCGAAAAGTGGTTTTTCAACACTATCACAAGTGCAAAAAGTGATTTCTCCACACTAATACACGTGCAAATGTGGTTTCCTGCACCAACACAAGTGCGAAAAGTGGTTTTTCAACACTAACACAAGTGCGAAAAGTGGTTTTTCAACACTAACACAAGTGCCAAAAGTGGTTTTTCAACACTAACACAAGTGCGAAAAGTGGTTTTTCAACACTAACACAAGTGCGAAAAGTGTATTTTCCACACTAATACAAGTGCAAAAGTGGTTTCCTGCACCAACACAAGTGCGAAAAGTGGTTTTTCAACACTAACACAAGTGCGAAAAGTGGTTTTTCAACACTAACACAAGTGCGAAAAGTGGTTTTTCAACACTATCACAAGTGCAAAAAGTGTTTTTTCTAACACTAATACAAGTGCAAAAGTGGTTTCCTGCACCAACACAAGTGCGAAAAGTGGTTTTTCAACACTAACACAAGTGCGAAAAGTGGTTTTTCAACACTAACACAAGGGCGAAAAGTGGTTTTTCCACACTAATACAAGTGCAAAAGTGGTTTCCTGCACCAACATAAGTGCGAAAAGTGGTTTTTCAACACTAACACAAGTGCAAAAAGTGGTTTTTCCACACTAATACAAGTGAAAAAGTGGTTTCCTGCACCAACACAAGTGCGAAAAGTGGTTTTTCAACACTAACACAAGTGCGAAAAGTGGTTTTTCAACACTAACACAAGTGCGAAAAGTGGTTTTTCAACACTATCGCAAGTGCAAAAAGTGTTTTTTCCACACTAATACAAGTGCAAAAGTGGTTTCCTGCACCAACACAAGTGCGAAAAGTGGTTTTTCAACACTAACACAAGTGCGAAAAGTGGTTTTTCAACACTAACACAAGTGCGAAAAGTGGTTTTTCAACACTATCACAAGTGCAAAAAGTGTTTTTTCCACACTAATACAAGTGCAAAAGTGGTTTCCTGCACCAACACAAGTGCAAAAAGTGGTTTTTCAACACTAACACAAGTGCGAAAAGTGGTTTTTCAACACTAACACAAGTGCGAAAAGTGGTTTTTCAACACTAACACAAATGCGAAAAGTGTTTTTTCCACACTAATACAAGTGCAAAAGTGGTTTCCTGCACCAACACAAGTGCGAAAAGTGGTTTTTCAACACTAACACAAGTGCGAAAAGTGGTTTTTCAACACTAACACAAGTGCGAAAAGTGGTTTTTCAACACTAACACAAGTGCGAAAAGTGTTTTTTCCACACTAATACAAGTGCAAAAGTGGTTTCCTGCACCAACACAAGTGCGAAAAGTGGTTTTTCAACACTAACACAAGTGCGAAAAGTGGTTTTTCAACACTAACACAAGTGCGAAAAGTGTTTTTTCCACACTAATACAAGTGCAAAAGTGGTTTCCTGCACCAACACAAGTGCGAAAAGTGGTTTTTCAACACTAACACAAGTGCGAAAAGTGGTTTTTCAACACTAACACAAGTGCGAAAAGTGATTTTTCAACACTAACACAAGTGCGAAAAGTGTTATTTCCACACTAATACAAGTGCAAAAGTGGTTTCCTGCACCAACACAAGTGCGAAAAGTGGTTTTTCAACACTAACTCAAGTGCGAAAAGTGGTTTTTCAACACTAACACAAGTGCGAAAAGTGGTTTTTCAACACTAACACAAGTGCGAAAAGTGTTTTTTCCACACTAATACAAGTGCAAAAGTGGTTTCCTGCACCAACACAAGTGCGAAATGTGGTTTTTCAACACTAACACAAGTGCGAAAAGTGGTTTTTCAACACTAACACAAGTGTGAAAAGTGGTTTTTCAACAATAACACAAGTGCGAAAAGTATTTTTTCCACACTAATACAAGTGCAAAAGTGGTTTCCTGCACCAACACAAGTGCGAAAAGTGGTTTTTCAACACCAACTCAAGTGCGAAAAGTGGTTTTTCAACACTAACACAAGTGCGAAAAGTGGTTTTTCAACACTATCACAAGTGCAAAAAGTGTTTTTTCCACACTAATACAAGTGCAAAAGTGGTTTCCTGCACCAACACAAGTGCGAAAAGTGGTTTTTCAACACTAACACAAGTGCGAAAAGTGTTTTTTCCACACTAATACAAGTGCAAAAGTGGTTTCCTGCACCAACACAAGTGCGAAAAGTGGTTTTTCAACACTAACACAAGTGCGAAAAGTGGTTTTTCAACACTAACACAAGTGCGAAAAGTGTTTTTTCCACACTAATACAAGTGCAAAAGTGGTTTCCTGCACCAACACAAGTGCGAAAAGTGGTTTTTCAACACTGACACAAGTGCGAAAAGTGGTTTTTCAACACTAACACAAGTGCGAAAAGTGGTTTTTCAACACTAACACAAGTGCGAAAAGTGTTTTTTCCACACTAATACAAGTGCAAAAGTGGTTTCCTGCACCAACACAAGTGCGAAAAGTGGTTTTTCAACACTAACTCAAGTGCGAAAAGTGTTTTTTTCCACACTAATACAAGTGCAAAAGCGGTTTCCTGCACCAACACAAGTGCGAAAAGTGGTTTTTCAACACTAACACAAGTGCGAAAAGTGGTTTTTCAACACTAAGACAAGTGCGAAAAGTGTTTTTTCCACACTAATACAAGTGCAAAAGTGGTTTCCTGCACCAACACAAGTGCGAAAAGTGGTTTTTCAACAATAACACAAGTGCGAAAAGTGGTTTTTCAACACTAACACAAGTGCGAAAAGTGTTTTTTCCACACGAATACAAGTGCAAAAGTGGTTTCCTGCACCAACATAAGTGCGAAAAGTGGTTTTTCAACACTAACACAAGTGCAAAAAGTGGTTTTTCCACACTAATACAAGTGAAAAAGTGGTTTCCTGCACCAACACAAGTGCGAAAAGTGGTTTTTCAACACTAATACAAGTGCAAAAGTGGTTTCCTGCACCAACACAAGTGCGAAAAGTGGTTTTTCAACACTAACACAAGTGCGAAAAGTGGTTTTTCAACACTAACACAAGTGCGAAAAGTGGTTTTTCAACACTAACACAAGTGCGAAAAGTGGTTTTTCAACACTAACACAAGTGCGAAAAGTGGTTTTTCAACACTAACACAAGTGCGAAAAGTGGTTTTTCAACACTATCACAAGTGCAAAAAGTGTTTTTTCCACACTAATACAAGTGCAAAAGTGGTTTCCTGCACCAACACAAGCGCGAAAAGTGGTTTTTCAACACTAACACAAGTGCGAAAAGTGGTTTTTCAACACTAACACAAGTGCGAAAAGTGTTTTTTCCACACTAATACAAGTGCAAAAGTGGTTTCCTGCACCAACACAAGTGCGAAAAGTGGTTTTTCAACACTAACACAAGTGCGAAAAGTGGTTTTTCAACACTAACACAAGTGCGAAAAGTGGTTTTTCAACACTAACACAAGTGCGAAAAGTGGTTTTTCAACACTAACACAAGTGCGAAAAGTGTATTTTCCACACTAATACAAGTGCAAAAGTGGTTTCCTGCACCAACACAAGTGCGAAAAGTGGTTTTTCAACACTAACACAAGTGCGAAAAGTGGTTTTTCAACACTAACACAAGTGCGAAAAGTGGTTTTTCAACACTATCGCAAGTGCAAAAAGTGTTTTTTCCACACTAATACAAGTGCAAAAGTGGTTTCCTGCACCAACACAAGTGCGAAAAGTGGTTTTTCAACACTAACACAAGTGCGAAAAGTGGGTTTTCAACACTAACACAAGGGCGAAAAGTGGGTTTTCAACACTAACACAAGGGCGAAAAGTGGTTTTTCAACACTATCACAAGTGCAAAAAGTGTTTTTTCCACACTAATACAAGTGCAAAAGTGGTTTCCTGCACCAACATAAGTGCGAAAAGTGGTTTTTCAACACTAACACACGTGCAAAAAGTGGTTTTTCAACACTAACACAAGTGCGAAAAGTGGTTTTTCAACACTATCACAAGTGCGAAGAGTGTTTTTTCCACACTAATACAAGTGCAAAAGTGGTTTCCTGCACCAACACAAGTGCGAAAAGTGGTTTTTCAACACTAACACAAGTGCGAAAAGTGGTTTTTCAACACTAACACAAGGGTGAAAAGTGGTTTTTCAACACTATCACAAGTGCAAAAAGTGTTTTTTCCACACTAATACAAGTGCAAAAGTGGTTTCCTGCACCAACATAAGTGCGAAAAGTGGTTTTTCAACACTAACACACGTGCAAAAAGTGGTTTTTCAACACTAACACAAGTGCGAAAAGTGGTTTTTCAACACTAAGACAAGTGCGAAAAGTGTTTTTTCCACACTAATACAAGTGCAAAAGTGGTTTCCTGCACCAACACAAGTGCGAAAAGTGGTTTTTCAACAATAACACAAGTGCGAAATGTGGTTTTTCAACACTAACACAAGTGCGAAAAGTGTTTTTTCCACACTAATACAAGTGCAAAAGTGGTTTCCTGCACCAACATAAGTGCGAAAAGTGGTTTTTCATCACTAACACAAGTGCAAAAAGTGGTTTTTCCACACTAATACAAGTGAAAAAGTGGTTTCCTGCACCAACACAAGTGCGAAAAGTGGTTTTTCAACACTAATACAAGTGCAAAAGTGGTTTCCTGCACCAACACAAGTGCGAAAAGTGGTTTTTCAACACTAACACAAGTGCGAAAAGTGGTTTTTCAACACTAACACAAGTGCGAAAAGTGGTTTTTCAACACTAACACAAGTGCGAAAAGTGGTTTTTCAACACTAACACAAGTGCGAAAAGTGGTTTTTCAACACTAACACAAGTGCGAAAAGTGTTTTTTCCACACTAATACAAGTGCAAAAGTGGTTTCCTGCACCAACACAAGTGCGAAAAGTGGTTTTTCAACACTAACACAAGTGCGAAAAGTGGTTTTTCAACACTAACACAAGTGCGAAAAGTGGTTTTTCAACACTAACACAAGTGCGAAAAGTGTTTTTTCCACACTAATACAAGTGCAAAAGTGGTTTGCTGCACCAACACAAGTGCGAAAAGTGATTTTTCAACACTAACACAAGTGCAAAAAGTGGTTCTTCAACACTAACACAAGTGCAAAAAGTGTTTTTTCCACACTAATACAAGTGCAAATGTGGTTTCCTGCACCAACACAAGTGCGAAAAGTGGTTTTTCAACACTAACACAAGTGCGAAAAGTGGTTTTTAAACACTAACACAAGTGCCAAAAGTGGTTTTTCAACACTATCACAAGTGCAAAAAGTGTTTTTTCCACACTAATACAAGTGCAAATGTGGTTTCCTGCACCAACACAAGTGCGAAAAGTGGTTTTTCAACACTAACACAAGTGCAAAAAGTGGTTTTTCAACACTAACACAAGTGCGAAAAGTGGTTTTTCAACACTAACACAAGTGCGAAAAGTGTTTTTTCCACACTAATACAAGTGCAAAAGTGGTTTCCTGCACCAACACAAGTGCGAAAAGTGGTTTTTCAACACTAACACAAGTGCGAAAAGTGGTTTTTCAACACTAACACAAGTGCGAAAAGTGGTTTTTCAACACTAACACAAGTGCGAAAAGTGTTTTTTCCACACTAATACAAGTGCAAAAGTGGTTTCCTGCACCAACACAAGTGCGAAAAGTGGTTTTTCAACACTAACACAAGTGCGAAAAGTGGTTTTTCAACACTAACACAACTGCGAAAAGTGGTTTTTCAACACTAACACAAGTGCGAAAAGTGTTTTTTCCACACTAATACAAGTGCAAAAGTGGTTTCCTGCACCAACACAAGTGCGAAAAGAGGTTTTACAACACTAACACAAGTGCGAAAAGTGATTTTTCAACACTAACACAAGTGCGAAAAGTGTTTTTCCACACTAATACAAGCGCAAAAGTGGTTTCCTGCACCAACACAAGTGCGAAAAGTGGTTTTTCAACACTAACACAAGTGCGAAAAGTGGTTTTTCAACACTAACACAAGTGCGAAAAGTGTTTTTTCCACACTAATACAAGTGCAAAAGTGGTTTCCTGCACCAACACAAGTGCGAAAAGTGGTTTTTCAACACTAACACAAGTGCGAAAAGTGGTTTTTCAACACTAACACAAGTGCGAAAAGTGTTTTTTCCACACTAATACAAGTGCAAAAGTGGTTTCCTGCACCAACACAAGTGCGAAAAGTGGTTTTTCAACACTAACACAAGTGCGAAAAGTGGTTTTTCAACACTAACACAAGTGCGAAAAGTGATTTTTCAACACTAACACAAGTGCGAAAAGTGTTATTTCCACACTAATACAAGTGCAAAAGTGGTTTCCTGCACCAACACAAGTGCGAAAAGTGGTTTTTCAACACTAACTCAAGTGCGAAAAGTGGTTTTTCAACACTAACACAAGTGCGAAAAGTGGTTTTTCAACACTAACACAAGTGCGAAAAGTGTTTTTTCCACACTAATACAAGTGCAAAAGTGGTTTCCTGCACCAACACAAGTGCGAAAAGTGGTTTTTCAACACTAACACAAGTGCGAAAAGTGGTTTTTCAACACTAACACAAGTGTGAAAAGTGGTTTTTCAACAATAACACAAGTGCGAAAAGTATTTTTTCCACACTAATACAAGTGCAAAAGTGGTTTCCTGCACCAACACAAGTGCGAAAAGTGGTTTTTCAACACCAACTCAAGTGCGAAAAGTGGTTTTTCAACACTAACACAAGTGCGAAAAGTGGTTTTTCAACACTATCACAAGTGCAAAAAGTGTTTTTTCCACACTAATACAAGTGCAAAAGTGGTTTCCTGCACCAACACAAGTGCGAAAAGTGGTTTTTCAACACTAACACAAGTGCGAAAAGTGTTTTTTCCACACTAATACAAGTGCAAAAGTGGTTTCCTGCACCAACACAAGTGCGAAAAGTGGTTTTTCAACACTAACACAAGTGCGAAAAGTGGTTTTTCAACACTAACACAAGTGCGAAAAGTGTTTTTTCCACACTAATACAAGTGCAAAAGTGGTTTCCTGCACCAACACAAGTGCGAAAAGTGGTTTTTCAACACTGACACAAGTGCGAAAAGTGGTTTTTCAACACTAACACAAGTGCGAAAAGTGGTTTTTCAACACTAACACAAGTGCGAAAAGTGTTTTTTCCACACTAATACAAGTGCAAAAGTGGTTTCCTGCACCAACACAAGTGCGAAAAGTGGTTTTTCAACACTAACTCAAGTGCGAAAAGTGTTTTTTCCACACTAATACAAGTGCAAAAGCGGTTTCCTGCACCAACACAAGTGCGAAAAGTGGTTTTTCAACACTAACACAAGTGCGAAAAGTGGTTTTTCAACACTAAGACAAGTGCGAAAAGTGTTTTTTCCACACTAATACAAGTGCAAAAGTGGTTTCCTGCACCAACACAAGTGCGAAAAGTGGTTTTTCAACAATAACACAAGTGCGAAAAGTGGTTTTTCAACACTAACACAAGTGCGAAAAGTGTTTTTTCCACACTAATACAAGTGCAAAAGTGGTTTCCTGCACCAACATAAGTGCGAAAAGTGGTTTTTCAACACTAACACAAGTGCAAAAAGTGGTTTTTCCACACTAATACAAGTGAAAAAGTGGTTTCCTGCACCAACACAAGTGCGAAAAGTGGTTTTTCAACACTAATACAAGTGCAAAAGTGGTTTCCTGCACCAAAACAAGTGCGAAAAGTGGTTTTTCAACACTAACACAAGTGCGAAAAGTGGTTTTTCAACACTAACACAAGTGCGAAAAGTGGTTTTTCAACACTAACACAAGTGCGAAAAGTGGTTTTTCAACACTAACACAAGTGCGAAAAGTGGTTTTTCAACACTAACACAAGTGCGAAAAGTGGTTTTTCAACACTATCACAAGTGCAAAAAGTGTTTTTTCCACACTAATACAAGTGCAAAAGTGGTTTCCTGCACCAACACAAGCGCGAAAAGTGGTTTTTCAACACTAACACAAGTGCGAAAAGTGGTTTTTCAACACTAACACAAGTGCGAAAAGTGTTTTTTCCACACTAATACAAGTGCAAAAGTGGTTTCCTGCACCAACACAAGTGCGAAAAGTGGTTTTTCAACACTAACACAAGTGCGAAAAGTGGTTTTTCAACACTAACACAAGTGCGAAAAGTGGTTTTTCAACACTAACACAAGTGCGAAAAGTGGTTTTTCAACACTAACACAAGTGCGAAAAGTGTATTTTCCACACTAATACAAGTGCAAAAGTGGTTTCCTGCACCAACACAAGTGCGAAAAGTGGTTTTTCAACACTAACACAAGTGCGAAAAGTGGTTTTTCAACACTAACACAAGTGCGAAAAGTGGTTTTTCAACACTATCGCAAGTGCAAAAAGTGTTTTTTCCACACTAATACAAGTGCAAAAGTGGTTTCCTGCACCAACACAAGTGCGAAAAGTGGTTTTTCAACACTAACACAAGTGCGAAAAGTGGGTTTTCAACACTAACACAAGGGCGAAAAGTGGGTTTTCAACACTAACACAAGGGCGAAAAGTGGTTTTTCAACACTATCACAAGTGCAAAAAGTGTTTTTTCCACACTAATACAAGTGCAAAAGTGGTTTCCTGCACCAACATAAGTGCGAAAAGTGGTTTTTCAACACTAACACACGTGCAAAAAGTGGTTTTTCAACACTAACACAAGTGCGAAAAGTGGTTTTTCAACACTATCACAAGTGCGAAAAGTGTTTTTTCCACACTAATACAAGTGAAAAAGTGGTTTCCTGCACCAACACAAGTGCGAAAAGTGGTTTTTCAACACTAATACAAGTGCAAAAGTGGTTTCCTGCACCAACACAAGTGCGAAAAGTGGTTTTTCAACACTAACACAAGTGCGAAAAGTGGTTTTTCAACACTAACACAAGTGCGAAAAGTGGTTTTTCAACACTAACACAAGTGCGAAAAGTGGTTTTTCAACACTAACACAAGTGCGAAAAGTGGTTTTTCAACACTAACACAAGTGCGAAAAGTGTTTTTCCACACTAATACAAGTGCAAAAGTGGTTTCCTGCACCAACACAAGTGCGAAAAGTGGTTTTTCAACACTAACACAAGTGCGAAAAGTGGTTTTTCAACACTAACACAAGTGCGAAAAGTGGTTTTTCAACACTAACACAAGTGCGAAAAGTGTTTTTTCCACACTAATACAAGTGCAAAAGTGGTTTCCTGCACCAACACAAGTGCGAAAAGTGATTTTTCAACACTAACACAAGTGCAAAAAGTGGTTCTTCAACACTAACACAAGTGCAAAAAGTGTTTTTTCCACACTAATACAAGTGCAAATGTGGTTTCCTGCACCAACACAAGTGCGAAAAGTGGTTTTTCAACACTAACACAAGTGCGAAAAGTGGTTTTTCAACACTAACACAAGTGCCAAAAGTGGTTTTTCAACACTATCACAAGTGCAAAAAGTGTTTTTTCCACACTAATACAAGTGCAAATGTGGTTTCCTGCACCAACACAAGTGCGAAAAGTGGTTTTTCAACACTAACACAAGTGCAAAAAGTGGTTTTTCAACACTAACACAAGTGCGAAAAGTGGTTTTTCAACACTAACACAAGTGCGAAAAGTGTTTTTTCCACACTAATACAAGTGCAAAAGTGGTTTCCTGCACCAACACAAGTGCGAAAAGTGGTTTTTCAACACTAACACAAGTGCGAAAAGTGGTTTTTCAACACTAACACAAGTGCGAAAAGTGGTTTTTCAACACTAACACAAGTGCGAAAAGTGTTTTTTCCACACTAATACAAGTGCAAAAGTGGTTTCCTGCACCAACACAAGTGCGAAAAGTGGTTTTTCAACACTAACACAAGTGCGAAAAGTGGTTTTTCAACACTAACACAACTGCGAAAAGTGGTTTTTCAACACTAACACAAGTGCGAAAAGTGTTTTTTCCACACTAATACAAGTGCAAAAGTGGTTTCCTGCACCAACACAAGTGCGAAAAGAGGTTTTACAACACTAACACAAGTGCGAAAAGTGATTTTTCAACACTAACACAAGTGCGAAAAGTGTTTTTCCACACTAATACAAGCGCAAAAGTGGTTTCCTGCACCAACACAAGTGCGAAAAGTGGTTTTTCAACACTAACACAAGTGCGAAAAGTGGTTTTTCAACACTAACACAAGTGCGAAAAGTGTTTTTTCCACACTAATACAAGTGCAAAAGTGGTTTCCTGCACCAACACAAGTGCGAAAAGTGGTTTTTCAACACTAACACAAGTGCGAAAAGTGGTTTTTCAACACTAACACAAGTGCGAAAAGTGGTTTTTCAACACCAACACAAGTGCGAAAAGTGTTTTTTCCACACTGATACAAGTGAAAAAGTGGTTTCCTGCACCAACACAAGTGCGAAAAGTGGTTTTTCAACACTAACACAAGTGCGAAAAGTGGTTTTTCAACACTAACACAAGTGCGAAAAGTGGTTTTTCAACACTATCACAAGTGCAAAAAGTGTTTTTTCCACACTAATACAGGTGCAAAAGTGGTTTCCTGCACCAACACAAGTGCGAAAAGTGGTTTTTCAACACTAACACAAGTGCGAAAAGTGGTTTTTCAACACTAACACAAGTGCGAAAAGTGGTTTTTCAACACTAACACAAGTGCGAAAAGTGTTTTTTCCACACTAATACAAGTGCAAAAGTGGTTTCCTGCACCAACACAAGTGCGAAAAGTGGTTTTTCAACACTAACACAAGTGCGAAAAGTGGTTTTTCAACACGAACACAAGTGCGAAAAGTGGTTTTTCAACACTAACACAAGTGCGAAAAGTGTTTTTTCCACACTAATACAAGTGCAAAAGTGGTTTCCAGCACCAACACAAGTGCGAAAAGTGGTTTTTCAACACTAACACAAGTGCGAAAAGTGTTTTTTCCACACTAATACAAGTGCAAAAGTGGTTTCCTGCACCAACACAAGTGCGAAAAGTGGTTTTTCAACACTAACACAAGTGCGAAAAGTGGTTTTTCAACACTAACACAAGTGCGAAAAGTGTTTTTTCCACACTAATACAAGTGCAAAAGTGGTTTCCTGCACCAACACAAGTGCGAAAAGTGGTTTTTCAACACTAACACAAGTGCGAAAAGTGGTTTTTCAACACTAACACAAGTGCGAAAAGTGGTTTTTCAACACTAACACAAGTGCGAAAAGTGGTTTTTCAACACTATCACAAGTGCGAAAAGTGTTTTTTCCACACTAATACAAGTGCAAAAGTGGTTTCCTGCACCAACACAAGTGCGAAAAGTGGTTTTTCAACACTAACACAAGTGCGAAAAGTGGTTTTTCAACACTAACACAAGTGCGAAAAGTGATTTTTCAATACTAACACAAGTGCGAAAAGTGTTATTTCCACACTAATACAAGTGCAAAAGTGGTTTCCTGCACCAACACAAGTGCGAAAAGTGGTTTTTCAACACTAACTCAAGTGCGAAAAGTGGTTTTTCAACACTAACACAAGTGCGAAAAGTGGTTTTTCAACACTAACACAAGTGCGAAAAGTGTTTTTTCCACAATAATACAAGTGCAAAAGTGGTTTCCTGCACCAACACAAGTGCGAAAAGTGGTTTTTCAACACTAACACAAGTGCGAAAAGTGGTTTTTCAACACTAACACAAGTGTGAAAAGTGGTTTTTCAACAATAACACAAGTGCGAAAAGTATTTTTTCCACACTAATACAAGTGCAAAAGTGGTTTCCTGCACCAACACAAGTGCGAAAAGTGGTTTTTCAACACCAACTCAAGTGCGAAAAGTGGTTTTTCAACACTAACACAAGTGCGAAAAGTGGTTTTTCAACACTATCACAAGTGCAAAAAGTGTTTTTTCCACACTAATACAAGTGCAAAAGTGGTTTCCTGCACCAACACAAGTGCGAAAAGTGGTTTTTCAACACTAACACAAGTGCGAAAAGTGTTTTTTCCACACTAATACAAGTGCAAAAGTGGTTTCCTGCACCAACACAAGTGCGAAAAGTGGTTTTTCAACACTAACACAAGTGCGAAAAGTGGTTTTTCAACACTAACACAAGTGCGAAAAGTGTTTTTTCCACACTAATACAAGTGCAAAAGTGGTTTCCTGCACCAACACAAGTGCGAAAAGTGGTTTTTCAACACTGACACAAGTGCGAAAAGTGGTTTTTCAACACTAACACAAGTGCGAAAAGTGGTTTTTCAACACTAACACAAGTGCGAAAAGTGTTTTTTCCACACTAATACAAGTGCAAAAGTGGTTTCCTGCACCAACACAAGTGCGAAAAGTGGTTTTTCAACACTAACTCAAGTGCGAAAAGTGTTTTTTCCACACTAATACAAGTGCAAAAGCGGTTTCCTGCACCAACACAAGTGCGAAAAGTGGTTTTTCAACACTAACACAAGTGCGAAAAGTGGTTTTTCAACACTAAGACAAGTGCGAAAAGTGTTTTTTCCACACTAATACAAGTGCAAAAGTGGTTTCCTGCACCAACACAAGTGCGAAAAGTGGTTTTTCAACAATAACACAAGTGCGAAAAGTGGTTTTTCAACACTAACACAAGTGCGAAAAGTGTTTTTTCCACACTAATACAAGTGCAAAAGTGGTTTCCTGCACCAACATAAGTGCGAAAAGTGGTTTTTCAACACTAACACAAGTGCAAAAAGTGGTTTTTCCACACTAATACAAGTGAAAAAGTGGTTTCCTGCACCAACACAAGTGCGAAAAGTGGTTTTTCAACACTAATACAAGTGCAAAAGTGGTTTCCTGCACCAACACAAGTGCGAAAAGTGGTTTTTCAACACTAACACAAGTGCGAAAAGTGGTTTTTCAACACTAACACAAGTGCGAAAACTGGTTTTTCAACACTAACACAAGTGCGAAAAGTGGTTTTTCAACACTAACACAAGTGCGAAAAGTGGTTTTTCAACACTAACACAAGTGCGAAAAGTGGTTTTTCAACACTATCACAAGTGCAAAAAGTGTTTTTTCCACACTAATACAAGTGCAAAAGTGGTTTCCTGCACCAACACAAGCGCGAAAAGTGGTTTTTCAACACTAACACAAGTGCGAAAAGTGGTTTTTCAACACTAACACAAGTGCGAAAAGTGTTTTTTCCACACTAATACAAGTGCAAAAGTGGTTTCCTGCACCAACACAAGTGCGAAAAGTGGTTTTTCAACACTAACACAAGTGCGAAAAGTGGTTTTTCAACACTAACACAAGTGCGAAAAGTGGTTTTTCAACACTAACACAAGTGCGAAAAGTGGTTTTTCAACACTAACACAAGTGCGAAAAGTGGTTTTTCAACACTAACACAAGTGCGAAAAGTGATTTTTCAACACTAACACAAGTGCGAAAAGTGTTATTTCCACACTAATACAAGTGCAAAAGTGGTTTCCTGCACCAACACAAGTGCGAAAAGTGGTTTTTCAACACTAACTCAAGTGCGAAAAGTGGTTTTTCAACACTAACACAAGTGCGAAAAGTGGTTTTTCAACACTAACACAAGTGCGAAAAGTGTTTTTTCCACACTAATACAAGTGCAAAAGTGGTTTCCTGCACCAACACAAGTGCGAAAAGTGGTTTTTCAACACTAACACAAGTGCGAAAAGTGGTTTTTCAACACTAACACAAGTGTGAAAAGTGGTTTTTCAACAATAACACAAGTGCGAAAAGTATTTTTTCCACACTAATACAAGTGCAAAAGTGGTTTCCTGCACCAACACAAGTGCGAAAAGTGGTTTTTCAACACCAACTCAAGTGCGAAAAGTGGTTTTTCAACACTAACACAAGTGCGAAAAGTGGTTTTTCAACACTATCACAAGTGCAAAAAGTGTTTTTTCCACACTAATACAAGTGCAAAAGTGGTTTCCTGCACCAACACAAGTGCGAAAAGTGGTTTTTCAACACTAACACAAGTGCGAAAAGTGTTTTTTCCACACTAATACAAGTGCAAAAGTGGTTTCCTGCACCAACACAAGTGCGAAAAGTGGTTTTTCAACACTAACACAAGTGCGAAAAGTGGTTTTTCAACACTAACACAAGTGCGAAAAGTGTTTTTTCCACACTAATACAAGTGCAAAAGTGGTTTCCTGCACCAACACAAGTGCGAAAAGTGGTTTTTCAACACTGACACAAGTGCGAAAAGTGGTTTTTCAACACTAACACAAGTGCGAAAAGTGGTTTTTCAACACTAACACAAGTGCGAAAAGTGTTTTTTCCACACTAATACAAGTGCAAAAGTGGTTTCCTGCACCAACACAAGTGCGAAAAGTGGTTTTTCAACACTAACTCAAGTGCGAAAAGTGTTTTTTCCACACTAATACAAGTGCAAAAGCGGTTTCCTGCACCAACACAAGTGCGAAAAGTGGTTTTTCAACACTAACACAAGTGCGAAAAGTGGTTTTTCAACACTAAGACAAGTGCGAAAAGTGTTTTTTCCACACTAATACAAGTGCAAAAGTGGTTTCCTGCACCAACACAAGTGCGAAAAGTGGTTTTTCAACAATAACACAAGTGCGAAAAGTGGTTTTTCAACACTAACACAAGTGCGAAAAGTGTTTTTTCCACACTAATACAAGTGCAAAAGTGGTTTCCTGCACCAACATAAGTGCGAAAAGTGGTTTTTCAACACTAACACAAGTGCAAAAAGTGGTTTTTCCACACTAATACAAGTGAAAAAGTGGTTTCCTGCACCAACACAAGTGCGAAAAGTGGTTTTTCAACACTAATACAAGTGCAAAAGTGGTTTCCTGCACCAACACAAGTGCGAAAAGTGGTTTTTCAACACTAACACAAGTGCGAAAAGTGGTTTTTCAACACTAACACAAGTGCGAAAAGTGGTTTTTCAACACTAACACAAGTGCGAAAAGTGGTTTTTCAACACTAACACAAGTGCGAAAAGTGGTTTTTCAACACTAACACAAGTGCGAAAAGTGGTTTTTCAACACTATCACAAGTGCAAAAAGTGTTTTTTCCACACTAATACAAGTGCAAAAGTGGTTTCCTGCACCAACACAAGCGCGAAAAGTGGTTTTTCAACACTAACACAAGTGCGAAAAGTGGTTTTTCAACACTAACACAAGTGCGAAAAGTGTTTTTTCCACACTAATACAAGTGCAAAAGTGGTTTCCTGCACCAACACAAGTGCGAAAAGTGGTTTTTCAACACTAACACAAGTGCGAAAAGTGGTTTTTCAACACTAACACAAGTGCGAAAAGTGGTTTTTCAACACTAACACAAGTGCGAAAAGTGGTTTTTCAACACTAACACAAGTGCGAAAAGTGTATTTTCCACACTAATACAAGTGCAAAAGTGGTTTCCTGCACCAACACAAGTGCGAAAAGTGGTTTTTCAACACTAACACAAGTGCGAAAAGTGGTTTTTCAACACTAACACAAGTGCGAAAAGTGGTTTTTCAACACTATCGCAAGTGCAAAAAGTGTTTTTTCCACACTAATACAAGTGCAAAAGTGGTTTCCTGCACCAACACAAGTGCGAAAAGTGGTTTTTCAACACTAACACAAGTGCGAAAAGTGGGTTTTCAACACTAACACAAGGGCGAAAAGTGGGTTTTCAACACTAACACAAGGGCGAAAAGTGGTTTTTCAACACTATCACAAGTGCAAAAAGTGTTTTTTTCCACACTAATACAAGTGCAAAAGTGGTTTCCTGCACCAACATAAGTGCGAAAAGTGGTTTTTCAACACTAACACACGTGCAAAAAGTGGTTTTTCAACACTAACACAAGTGCGAAAAGTGGTTTTTCAACACTATCACAAGTGCGAAAAAGTGTTTTTTCCACACTAATACAAGTGAAAAAGTGGTTTCCTGCACCAACACAAGTGCGAAAAGTGGTTTTTCAACACTAATACAAGTGCAAAAGTGGTTTCCTGCACCAACACAAGTGCGAAAAGTGGTTTTTCAACACTAACACAAGTGCGAAAAGTGGTTTTTCAACACTAACACAAGTGCGAAAAGTGGTTTTTCAACACTAACACAAGTGCGAAAAGTGGTTTTTCAACACTAACACAAGTGCGAAAAGTGGTTTTTTCAACACTAACACAAGTGCGAAAAGTGTTTTTTCCACACTAATACAAGTGCAAAAGTGGTTTCCTGCACCAACACAAGTGCGAAAAGTGGTTTTTCAACACTAACACAAGTGCGAAAAGTGGTTTTTCAACACTAACACAAGTGCGAAAAGTGGTTTTTCAACACTAACACAAGTGCGAAAAGTGTTTTTTCCACACTAATACAAGTGCAAAAGTGGTTTCCTGCACCAACACAAGTGCGAAAAGTGATTTTTCAACACTAACACAAGTGCAAAAAGTGGTTCTTCAACACTAACACAAGTGCAAAAAGTGTTTTTTCCACACTAATACAAGTGCAAATGTGGTTTCCTGCACCAACACAAGTGCGAAAAGTGGTTTTTCAACACTAACACAAGTGCGAAAAGTGGTTTTTCAACACTAACACAAGTGCCAAAAGTGGTTTTTCAACACTATCACAAGTGCAAAAAGTGTTTTTTTCCACACTAATACAAGTGCAAATGTGGTTTCCTGCACCAACACAAGTGCGAAAAGTGGTTTTTCAACACTAACACAAGTGCAAAAAGTGGTTTTTCAACACTAACACAAGTGCGAAAAGTGGTTTTTCAACACTAACACAAGTGCGAAAAGTGTTTTTTCCACACTAATACAAGTG